>NC_141538.1:126322500-126520000 GCF_021556685.1 Rattus norvegicus
TGCAATTAATCCTTACTGTTTGTTGTTTGTGGAGTTCCCATCTATAAAGTTGTGAATATCGTACGATAAGTGCATATTAAAAAATTCTTTCAGGGGGAAACAGAAGGTTAGCCTGTGAGCTTTCAGTCAAATTAATTCACCACACTGTTTTATGTGTGTTTTTGTCAAAAGACGCCTTTATTTCAGAGTGTGGATTCACTAACATCAAACTCAGAGCCAGTAGCACTAGGACTCATACTGGAAAGAAGCTCTTCAAACTGACCGGTGTCTGTAGTCAGCCTCATCGCTTCTTGCATGTAAGAACACCATAACTCTGGGACAGCTTTAAACAACAAAATCACCAGTGGAAAGCACAAATGTGAAAAATTGACACCTGTAGATTCCCCCAAAGGACACTTGTCACAATAGGAAGGGGAAATGAGAAATCTGGGTATCATTTTGATCACCTTCAACTAGAGGTATGTGCCCCGGTCTCCTGATATTTCTCTACCCTGCACACCACCTTGAATGTTAGAAAGAGTCCTCTAAAAGGACTGACTGAGGCTATAACCCCTAGTGAGCAGGCAAATTCTCAAATAAGGAATGAATGAATAACTTTGAACCATCCTTAGCTTGTTGGGTGAAGGCAAATGTCCCCGAAGACATGTTTTTGGTAGAAGACACATTTCTGGTCCCCCACTCCAGGGCCCTTCAGTAGCTTACAGTCTATGTTTATCCTAAACCTCTGTCTCAGGCACTCTGGTCCAAGACATTCCTCTGAAACAAGTCACGTGCTCCTGAGTGAGGTAGAGGAAAGAGTGAGGAAAGCCAGGCCCAGAAGCAGAGGACCTTTCCCCTGCACGGGTTTGGTTCCTGCAGACAGTCAGCTGGGATTTCCTGAACACCTTTGCTTTCGCCATTCCAGTCCCAGCCACTGTGTGCGGGGTAAATTGTGACTCACTTCCACCTTGCCCCCAAGTCCCTGACTTCCCAGTTCTTGAACAGGGTCCAAAACAAGTTAGAAAACGTTCTTTTCTGATTTGCAACTTGTTCCGAAGAGCACAGCGCTTCTCACTAACTCCAACTAGACAGTTAAGAGCAACTTTATGTTATTCTTAAGCTGGAATCCCACCCGCCCTCCTAGGACAATGGAATTGTCATTTTTTCATGTAAAAATTATAGGGACCGTTGTAAAAGGCAGCTGGAAAGTGATTACAGAAAACAGGACTCAGCAATACAGTCTATCTATACACTAAGGGAAATGTTTGTGTAGGGTACCTGACCAGTGACATCTAGGTCTGTTTGTGAATGCTCCATTGATGTTCATGCCATGGTGGGATCACCTAGCTAAGCATTTATTAGATATGTCCCCATCACTAAATGACAGGTAAATGAACTCTGGGACAAAATAAAATAGTTTACACTGTATTCACAGCCTTTAATTATTGTTATTGAAAATAGTTTCTTTCTCATTCAACTTATATTGTTTATGGTTTCCTTTTTCCTGAATTCTCCCAGATCCTGTGCCCCAAATTCATAGCCTTTCTTTCTCTCACTCAGACGATGGGAATCTTAAACAAACAAACAAACAAACAAAAAACAAAAAGAAAACCAATAAAAGAAGATAAAAGAAAAACAAACCAGAATAGAACAAAACAAATAAGCCAGAATAGGATAAATGCAAACAGAAACAAACAAATGAAAAGAGCCAAAGCACATAGACACAGACACACACAACATTCACACAGAGAGATCCCATAAAAAGTCAAAACCAGAAGCCACGATGGAGAAGCAAAAGATCTGTACAGGGGTCAGGGTAGGGTGGGACGTACACGATGCATCATGAAACATAAAGAAAAAAATCCCAACTCAAAAATATCATTGAGTTTGTTTTGTGTTCACTGTCTCCTGGTGGGCATTCAGCCCCTCCTTCAGTGTGGTTTGTGTAGCCAGTGAGACTCCATTGGGGAAATTTTTTCCTCTGTGAGTAGTTATCAATTGGAGATAGCTTCTGGCTCAAGAACAGGTACTTGTGTCCATTTCTTCTCTCGGCATTGGAATTCCATTTGGCTTAGATCTGTGCAGGCCCTTTCACGGTGCCAGTCTCTGTAAGCTCTTATATGTGCAAGTCTCGTTGTGTCTAGAAGGCCTTGTTTCCTCAGTGTTCTCCAGGCCTCCTAGTTCTTACACTCTTTCCACTTCCGTGTCTGCTGAACTTCCTGAAAAGAGGGATTAGATGGAGATTCTGCATTTAGGACTGTGTGTCCCAAGGTCTCTGCACATTGCCAGCTGTGGGTCTTCATATTTGTTCCCATCAGAAGAAGCTTCTGTGGTGACTGAGCAGCACACTAATGTATGGGAATAACAGAATGTTCTTAGGAGTCATTTGAGTGTCGTGCTCCTTTGACAGAATAGTATTTGGCTTTCTCCTAAGTCTCTGGCCTATCTAACGTCAGGTTCTTGTCTGTTCAAACAGTGTCAGGCATGTATTCCATCTCATGGAGTGGGGCTTAACTCCAAACAGATAATGTTTGGTTGCTCCCACAACCTTTGTGCCACTACTGCACCAGCAGGTCTTATAGGCAGGACATCAATACAGACAGAGCATTTTAGGTTGATGTTCATCCTTCCTCCTCTGGTACCTTCCAGTACACTGGCCAGTAGGTGCATCATTTAACTTATAAAAAACCGTCTGATTTGAAATGTGTTTTGAAATAGAGGTTATGTCTAAGAAAATCTTTCTTAGTTAAAATGTTTTCTAACTTTTAGAACGTTCAGGGTTTGTGAGTTGCCACTGACGGCCTTTCAAACACATTGCTTCTAAAGCCACAATATTGATAAAGAAGTCTACACTTCTTAGCATAAAAATTAACGTCATTCATGACCTATCTCTTGCCTACCAAATTAGTCTCAACTCTCCTCAACTCTCCTCCCTCCCCCAACCTTAATAATTATTCAGTGTATGCCAGCTCGTGTAGAATTGCTTCTCCATGAAAGACCTATTCACTTTTGCCTTTTTTTTGAAAGCTTATTCTTCCATTTGCCCTTTAGGGAAGACTTGTTTATTGACAAGTTTATAAATGTTCTTGTGTCACCCTTGTTTGTCCTTTCAAAGACTTCACAATGTTCAGGTGACTTCTTCTACCTCAAGCCCACCCAGGTAAGATCTAGTAACCTGTGAAACCATTTTCTACATTCACTTTTCTTGATTAGCTGGGAAATTTTGAGACACTAAGTGTCTACAGTATCTATAAAAGTGTTTGATATGTGGTGGATACTCAGGAGATTATGACGACTAACAGTGAGCAAATAAAGAAATCCCAAATAGAGAGCAAATGAAACACCGAGGCATATTTATTCAAGTGAAAGTGTTACCATCTCTGTAGCACCAGGCATGGCTGCCATGATGAAGGCTGGGTTAATGTTGCCAGATCTTCCCTGTTTTCAAGATACACTGAAAAAAATCTGATTTTCAAAAATTGAAATATAATGCTCTATTTTTATTTTATCTTGCTTTTGCTGGAAGTAGATTTTCTTTCATACAGTTCACATGCCTCTCCTAACTGCTTCTAGATTCTTCCCACTTCACCACCAATCCAAATCCAAACCCTTTCTTTCTCTCTCTCATGAGAAAACAAAGACACATAAAAAATAAAAATAAGATAAAATAGAAACAGACAAGACTAAGGAAAAACAAACAGAAAAGAAAAAGAGTCAAAAAGCACAAGAAACAGCACACATTTCCACAAACAGAAAATCCATAAAAACAAAATTGAAAACCATAATATTTAAGCAAAGGATTTGTAAAGTTATTTTAATGTCCAAAGCATTGTGAGGAAAAAAATCAATCAAAAAGAAAGAACGAAAGAGAGAAAGAAAATAACAAAAACAAAAAGAAGCAAACAAATGAACAAAAACCCGAAATACCATTAAGTTCATTTTGTGCTAGCCATGGAGCCTGCCCTGTGTTTTAATATTTGCGGTTTATTTAAAGTTAGTTATTCATCATATGGCCTGACAAATATAAATAGACAACATAGGCTTCTAGTTTCCAGGTGCGCAGCCTACATCCTAAATGCAGTCTGTGCCCATCTCCATTAGCCCTCAGTTTACTCTCATCCAGTCCTGGCAAACACTTCCCGTCCCCATCATAGTGCACCGAGAGCTCACATATCCTTCAGACTGGTGCAACGGCTCCTCCCCTTATGGATTTTCTGTTTCTTCATTACTCAACAGAGGAAACTTCTTATTTCACAGCATCAGATGCACACAGTTTACCTTTCTCTCTATGAGCACCTCTGCCTGCATGAAGACATTTTCTTCTCTTGGATCTACTGAAGAACTCTGGATTTCTGTTATTGCCCACTGGTGGGCAGTTCCAAAATAGCCTTTTTATCTATATTTTAAGCATACACACAGTGCAGAGACTGTGTTACTAGTAAGGATTCAGAGATGAAAGAAGGTGGTACACAGTCAGAACTTGAGACATGGACACAAGGGGATCAGGAGGTCAAAATCATGCTTAGTCAGCCTGGAATGCATGAGATTCTGTCTCAAAAAAAAAAACAAAAAATAAAACAAACAAGCAAACAAACAAATAACAACAATGACAACAACAAAACAGTTTTTAAAAAAGGATTCAGACGTTAAAAAAAAAATCAACCAGTTCTCTGTGTTCAAGGAATAAAGGGGACCATTGATTTTTTTTAATAGAAACATTTTTTAAATTTTTATTATTGAAATTAGATTATAATTACATTTCCCCTTCTTTTTCTCCCTCCAAACCCTCTCATATACCCCTCCTTGCCCCTTTTCAAATGTATAATCTCATTTTCCTTTAATATTTATCACATGCACATGTGTATATGTATAGATTCCCTAATATATATAACCCACTCAGTCTTCTGTTAATGTTCATGATACATGTTTTCTGGGCTGGCCAATGGTATTAGGTAATGAATTATTATGCTTGTCCCTACTTTATTTATGCCATGATCATTAGCACCTTGCATCTGATAATAAGTCTTCTTTAAATAAGTCGCGTCTACAATGCTGAATTTTTGAGCATCACACAATGACCTCTGAACGAATCAAACCGCACATTGAAAGCATTAGAGGAACATTTGGAAATAAAAATAAGGCATTAATCCCCATAGGCTTTAACAATCTAATTGGGAATACTAAATAATGGCACATTTTACATCCTGTAGAGAGGGTTTACAATCAGTGCGACAGCAGTGTAACATGATGAAAGGTATCCATTTCATGGCAGAATAAAGAAAAACCTCAGTAAAGGAAAGTTTTCTTAGATGGAAACAACCATTCTTTCTTTTTTTTTTTTAAAGATTTATTTATTTATTATATATAAGTACACTGTAGCTGTCTTCAGATACACCAGAAGAGGGAATCGGATCTCTTTACAGATGGTTGTGAGCCACCATGTGGTTGCTGGGAATTGAACTCATGACCTCTGAAAGAGCAGTCGGGTGCTCTTAACCGCTGAGCCATCTCTCCAGCCCGGAAACAACCATTCTTAAATGGGAATAAAAGTGGATGTACTTGGGTGTAGACTTTCCAAAAACCTACTTTAAAAAGGGTTCTTAAACAATTCAACTTTCCTTCTAGCCAACCTACCAAAGGTAGGGAAGGAATATGGTTAATAGGACGCCATGAGGAGAATGTGCACCTGTGAAAAAGTTCTTTTGGGTTCCAAACACGAATCAGTAGCAGCAGCCCAGTCCATCAGCAAACACCAAACACAAATCAGTAGCAGTGGCTGGATCCAGAAGAAAATGCAAAGCTCCACCAAATTGGCCCAAGTCTGCAGAAGGGACAAGAAACAGCAGGGAAGCCATGAGAAGTGCTTTGGCCTGTTTCTCTCTACAAAGTCACAAGTGAAGATCAGCAAAGCATTGCAAGGCGAACCAATGCAAGATTGTCACTTACTGTCTGTTGGGCTCTATTTATACTCTTTCCAAACATCACGCATCCTCTCAAGTGTCTGCCCCAGCAAAACATCCTCTCATGTTTCTGCTTCCAGGAAAACATATGACACAACTGAGTCAAACACAAAAGAAAAAACCCCAGAAATTTCCACTTCATTTGGGTTCTGGGGAGAGATGAGGAGATGCTGTGAACAGATACAAGCAGGGTCTTGGACATGAGCGCTGCTTATTTGAAGGGAGGAGATGGGGAAATTGAAAAATCAATGCTTACAAAACATGTTCTGTTAGCCATGTGTGACTTTCTACATTTCCTTTTTTTTTTCTTTTTTTTTTTTTCGGAGCTGGGGACCGAACCCAGGGCCTTGCGCTTGCTAGGCAAGTGCTCTACCACTGAGCTAAATCCCCAACCCTGACTTTCTACATTTCGCACACCACTATCTCAGATCTTTGCCATATCTGAACTGTACATTCTGTTAAGGGGTGAGGTGTGGTACTATTTTTTTCTATTTACTGCTTTATCCTTATGCCAAATGTGGTATTTTGCACGGAGTAAGCATGCACGGACATTTTCTGGTGATGCTGGAGTAAATGACTGTAGAAAAAGACTTTATTGTCTTTCTTCACAAATATGGACATCAAAGCTCAGAGGTGGGGAAGAACTTACTCAATACCAACATAGTCATTCTCAGAAGATGGTGCTTGGGTCAGCATATTTTAAGATCTTATTAGGAAAGAAAAAAATATTTGTGCCTATTGAGTCAGGAGGTTGTGACTCATACCAATCTTTGAGACTCACTTATCCAAGATATTGAGTGGCAGGGCGGGTTCCATCTGGCTTTAAAATCTGAACTGAGGTCTATATAACTCCAGCCAAGGAAATATTTAAGACGACATTTTCCTAAAGTTTGTTATGTGGAACATTTTCTGCTCAGTGTTAATAGACATTACTTGACAAAAAGTAAAATGTCTAAATATCATTGGAAAATACTGCGCTGAATAAAATTAGTTTCTCAACTGTAGGGACTTTGTGAGACTTTGGAGCACCCCGTATTATGCATCTCTAAGTCGTTAGCTGAAGGCCTCCTGAGAGTGGACTTCAGTGTTTGTCACCTGTATGAATGTGCTTCCTTTACCAGTGACAATGCTTGCACCATTGAACAAGTTGGTTAACAGGCCTGTCTCTTTATATCCTAATCTTTAAATTGATGATGATGGTGTCTTCTATTTCATAGGGTTGTGTGGAGAATTAAATAAGAGTTCAAATTTTAAAAGTTAATCTCATAGAATCTGAGAATAGAATTGTGATTACTCTAGAATGAGAGGAGAAAGGAGGAATTCAAAGAGGTTGATCTAGAACAGTGGTTCTCAACCTGTCGGTTGTGACTCCTTTAGAATCACATGTCAGATATCCTTCATATCAGATATTTATATTATGATTCATAACAATAGCAATTCATAATTATGAGGTGGCATTGAAATAATTTTTATCGATTGGAGTCACCACAACGTGAGGAATTGTACTAAAGGGCCACAGCATTAGAAAAGTTGAGGGCCACTGATCTAAAATATCAAATTAGAGCTGAATTGAAACGTGGGTCCTTCTGCATAGTAGACTGACCATAAAAACCAATGACAGAGCTTACCTGTCACGTGGATTGGCTTGAAAGATGCCATTTAACAAGGTACATCTCTCAAAGGGTACCTCCAGAGATATTTAGACAATGAGGGTCGTGACCTAACAATGGTTTAACCTAGTGATAGTCTTAAAATTTGAATGGGTATTTTAATTGAGAATTTCAGGTATACACACAGTAAATTTTCATCAAGTCCACCCCCTGTATCTCCACTCTAATTCCTCTATATTCCCCTACACCTAATTGACTCTACTCAGGGCTACCAGTACGTCCACAGGTTATTGATAGAAAGTAGAACTATACAGAGTAAAGACTGGTTGAAGGAAGCGAGTTGTTGTGTGCATGGCTCTGGGGGATAGATTTGTGGTGGCTTTGGCCCCTTCTTTACTTTGCAGCTACCATGAAGTGATCAGCTTTCTTCTACCATGCACTTCATCCATGATGCTTCTGTTGCCATGGGATAGAACCTTGGTCAGTTACCATGAACCAAAACTAATCCTTTCTCTTTGGAAATTTCCTCTCAGGTATTTATCACAACATCAACAAAAAAGAAGGAAGAAAGAGGAAGACTGATACCCTGCATAGTTAAAAAGCATGAAAAGAAATTATGGATGATTGTACTATAATGAAAGGAAAAGTATTTCAGGAGCTAGAAGTGTTTATTCTGCTTTGAATATTATATAATGTATATAGTAACTGAAAAACCACATTGAACCCCACTAGTATAATTTAAGCTTTTGTTTATAAATAAAAAGAAGTTAACCAATAAAATAACAATTTATCATAATGTTGGGCATAAAGTTAGCTTTCAGTAGATTGTAATCTTTTTGTACCAATTTTAATCAATAACATAACCACGATTTTTAGAATGCTAAAGACCACAGGGCTCAATACCCATATCATCGTCTTCCTAGGACACCTTCTTACACTTGCAGAGAATCTGAGGCCAGTGCTTTCCACCCATCCCAAGTGTGGTGTGGCCCAGGTTGTGCTTAGCAGTCATACCTAAACAGGTCTTAGAAGGGAGAACTGCCAATGGGAAGAGTCAGCCACCCAGATGACTGAACTTGCTGCAACTGGAAATGGGGAGGCATTTAGCTCTTCAGGGCAATTTGAGATGCACATTTGAGGCTGTCTTAGTACTATAGATGCTGTCTAGACTACAGCAAGAGTGGCACTGTGGAATCTACTCGGGTCTCACTACTTAATATGAAGCTCAAAGGTCAGCAGCACTGGCATAAAGTGACACGTTAAAATGTTCATTTTCAGGTCTTACTCCAGACTCACAGGATTAACCAATGTTATCTAGATGTCAGGACATCGGTGTGCACATTACCTTTGAGAAACAGTTCGCTGCACATGTCCTGTGGGCATTAGCTACTGATGACCTTTGAGCGTTGGACATTCAATTGCCTGACACTGTCTCTGTAAAACCCCTTCTGCTCAAGTGAGCCAGGGTCAATTCTATTATTTTTAGCTAAAAGTTTTGGCTTTCGAAGTTTCAGGAGGAGTGGAAGGGGGATTTACCATGTGACAGTCTTGGAAATACTTTAAGAAACAATAGGGGGTGGCTTGGGGATTTAGCTCAGTGGTAGAGCCCTTGCCTAGGAAGCGCAAGGCCCTGGGTTCGGTCCCCAGCTCCGAAAAAAAAAGAACCAAAAAAAAAAAAAAAAAAAGAAACAATAGGGGGTAAAGGCTGCTTATATACCCAGGGGCACATTTTGGAGGGAAGTCTACTGTCATCCTCTTGAATCTACCTTTCATAAAGCTAAAGGGAGCTCATCATTAGAGAGTGTGAAAATCTCCGGTACACACCTGTATTTTGTTTAAAACTTGAGGTAAGTTTTCAAGGGAAGGGACACTATTTTTGTTAACATTTGTTTTTATTGTTTTTGAGAATTTCATGTATGAATACTACATTTACATAATTTCCACTCCGTTCCCACAACTTCTTCTAGACCCATCCTTCCCTCCATAACCACCCACATTTGTGCCTCCAACTTATTAAATCTACCAAATCCAATTCTTGCTGTTCCTGTACACATCATCCACTGGAGTGTGCTTGCCCTACCAGACACCACATCCTTAAAGAGAAAGAGAACTCTTTCCTCCCAGAAGTTATCAATTACAAATAGTTCCTCAGCTAGAAGTAGGATGTTATATCTACTTTCCCTCTCCATGCTGGGGTGTTTTGTCTGGCTTGCACCTGCTCATGTCTGTGCACGCTACCACAACGTAATGCTAACTGGCAGAAACTCAGGTGCGACTGCCCCGCTGTGTCCAAAATACCACTACTGTTTTGTAGTTATCCATGACTAAAGCTCCTTCTGGACCTTCTTCTGAAGTGATCTCTGAGCCATGAGATATAGGTGTGTGATATGGATGTCCCATTTAGTGCTCAGGACCCTCTACAGTCTGTTACTCTCAGCACCTTGACAAATTGTGGGTCCCTGAGTCACCAACTAGCTATTGAAAAAACGAAGTGGGCTTGAGAGATGGCTCAGTGGTTAAGAGCACTGACAGCTCTTCCAGAGGTAGTTCAAATACAAGGAATCATATGGGAGCTCACAACAATTTGTAATGAAAAGCAAAGCATCTCTGATGAAATTTGAGAGTTGAACTCATCACTCCAGAATAACAGAAATTATTTGAATTTTGTCTAACACTGTATTTATTTAGGAGAGTGATGGTAGATGGTTCTCCCCAAGATTGAAGACCAGACCACCTATGGGCTCTTGGCCCCTGTAATGGTGTCAGGTACGAATTCCTCCTTTAGGCTTTGAGGTGGTGACTATCTCCATCATCAGATCTTGTTTGCAATTGTTCAGGGTATTTTTTCCTAGCCTGAGCCTTTTGTGTTTCCATATGAAATTTAAGACTTTTAAAATTTTTCTGTGAAGAGTAATTTTGAAGTTTTGATGGGTATTGTATTGGAATCTATAAATAAAATATTATAGACTAAATTGAACCAAGGAAGCAAAAGACTTGTACGATGAACACTTGAAGACACCACAGAAAAGACCTCTCTATCCTCCGGCACAGGTGACAGGTGACAGGCACCATTATGGTGGACAAATATGCGATGGAGAGATGGGAAAGGTAGAAAAACAGAGCTGTATGTGCACTGTGGAGAGAAGACTGGAGATGCGATGGTGGTGAGGACCAGGCTGATGTCAGTGGCCTGAGTTGCCACCTGAGGTCATGGTGATGTCTTGACCCCTTGCCAAGGCTGTGTCCTGTCTGGATCTGAGGTCCTACTATAGCCCAGGTTAGTGTTGATGTCAGTGGTCCATGTTATTACCAAAAGCCATGTGGAAAAATTATCTTGACCAGTTATAGCAAAAGGCTGAAATGACACCATTGGAAGCTGACATACTCTGTTTAGATCAGGTACATTTTAGAATCTATTTAGCAGAGAATAGTAGGATCGGAGAGGTTGAGTTTAGAGGGTATTAGCTGCTCCCTCATAACCTTGCCAACTAGATTATCCTGAAATCTGATCTCAGGCAAAAGTTCTTTACACATGGAAACATTTCTGTAGAAGTAATGACAGTGTACTATTACTGTGCTGACACCCAAGAGTTCATCACATGTTTTCTAAAACTGATTAAGTTCTAGCTCTTTGTTTTCTCATGTACTGAGAGCATAAATTTAAATACAGAATGGCTCAGCAAGTGTTTGTATTTTCATAGCATCATCTGGTGGAAGCTCTTGTACCTCATTACCTCAGAACCTACGTAGCCAGAGTTCGACAGAGTCCTTGACAAGCCGTCTAGCTCAAAGCAATAGTGTCTACTCATTACCTATATAATAAACAAGGTCATGCCTAAATGCCCACAGAGTTAGTAGATACTGTCTAGCATACATCTAAGCCCCAGGAGGGAAGCAATTTACTGATCCACAGGATTCCTGTACAAAGAAACTGGGCACCACAATAACTCTTGGTACCCACACACATCTGACAGGATTGAGGAAAGGTCTCCAAAATAATCTACAATCTTGGAGCAATACACCCTTGGAATTATTGAAAATGTGTTATGGGAACATCAAGCTATTCAACAACAGGAATACATTTCATGAAATTGGAAGAGAGGAATGTCAAACCAGACGCAGAGATCAATATGAAGACATGGAGATATGAACGGGACATTTTTTTGAAGTTGAAGTTTAGTGAACTTTATTCAGCATTAATTTTCAGATGTTATGGGAAAAAATGAAGGAAAAATTAGGGAAGTCCCTCTTTCGTTACTTCACCACTATATAAAATTTACACAACAAAATCATCAGCAATGGCTGTGGTAAGTGTTTAGACTGTGTAAGCCAGATTATTCGTAATATGTTTGATGTATCTAACATCCTGAAAGAAACATCTTAATAATAAATATTTCAGGTGGTCTGATATTAAAAATGAAAGTAGGATTCAATCACACAAATATACAAGACTCACAAGAACATATACATGAAAGAGAAATATAAGAGAATTAAAATATGTCCCAATATTACCAAAACACAAAAATAAACAAACACAAAAAATTTATAAAACAAGCAGAATACTATCAACATAAGGACAGGAGGAAGTTTATGCTTACTAAGAGAACCTGAAAACGGAATGAAACTGTTCTAACAAGACCCAACTGTATGTTGCCCTTAAGAAAGACTTTCCACCAGTAAAGGCACACATAGGAGTATATGCTAAAGCCAAAAGGTTAGGAAGAGACGTAGCTACAGAGATAAAAATAAAAAATAACCAGGAACGTATATACTCATATCAGATAAAGTTTTAAATAAAAACTGAAAAAAGATGATGAAGGCCCTATGTATTAATAAAAACTTGTCAACTCAAGAAGAGGATAGAAGAGCTGTTAACAAATATGTTACAAACCTTCCCAAAATTATATATGACTATTATGAAATCTAACCAAAGAAATATACTCAAATATAGTAAGAGTGGGGGAATTAAACAACACTTTCTTTTTTTTTCCTTTTTTTTTTATTAACTTGAGTATTTCTTATATACATTTCGAGTGTTATTCCCTTTCCCGGTTTCCGGGCAAACATCCCCCTCCCCCCTCCCCTCCTTTATGGGTGTTCCCCTCCCAACCCTCCCCCCATTGCCGCCCTCCCCCCATAGTCTAGTTCACTGGGGGTTCAGTCTTAGCAGGACCCAGGGCTTCCCCTTCCACTGGTGCTCTTACTAGGATATTCATTGCTACCTATGAGGTTGGAGCCCAGGGTCAGTCCATGTATAGTCTTTAGGTAGTGGCTTAGTCCCTGGAAGCTCTGGTTGGTTGGCATTGTTGTTCATATGGGGTCTCGAGCCCCTTCAAGCTCTTCCAGTTCTTTCTCTGATTCCTTCAACGGGGGACCTATTCTCAGTTCAGTGGTCTGCTGCTGGCATTCGCCTCTGTATTTGCTTAAACAACACTTTCTTTAGTGGATAGGGTGTGACAGAGGATCAGAAGACAAATCCGAATTGAACCTAAGTATGGAATGCATGAACCTAACACACACTTTACGTTTAAACCATCAGAAATAGAGTGTCCATTCTTGCCATCAGCACATGGTTATTCTCCAGAATAGATTTTGTGTTAGACCACAAAGGATATAGTTGTATCTTTAAAGACTTAATTTTTATTTTATGCATGTGAGTGACTGTCCTACATGTATGTCTGTGCACTACATGTATGCTTTGTGCCTGTGGAGGCCTGAGTACAGTGATTTTGAGCCACTATGTGGATGCCGAGAACTGAATCTGGGCCCTCTCTGGAAGAGCAATAAATGTTCCTAACTACTGAGCCATCTCTCAAATCCTGTGTTATATATCCTATCAGACTATAAATGGTTAAAGTTACAACTCAACAAAACCAAAATTCAATAAATTAGTGAAAGTAACAGAATATGCTAAAGTTCATGAGATAGATAAAAGTATCAATGCCAAGGAGGAATAGCAGTTAATGTGCACATCATATATGCATATTAAGACTATAGCAAGTAACTATCCAAAAGATAAATTCCAAAGGCTTAGGAAAGTAGAGAAATCCAAACCCGGAGAGAGGAGGAGGAAGGAAGGAAGGTAGACCAGAGCCACAGCTCTAAATTTACACTAAACAGCAGCATAGCAAAAGGTCCACTTTGATATGTTAATCAAAATTGACAAACCTTCAGCTAGATAGGTGACTAATAAACTAGGAGGCCCAGATAAATAATAGCAATAAAAAGGGAAACATTGAGACTTCATATCAAAAAACATGATAAAACTCTTCTTCCAAATCCGATAGTCTAGAAGAAATGGATAACTCTCCAAACACACAAAACTTACCAAAAAAGAATCAGAAGGAACAGGAAATCTAAACATCCTGGTAATATGTAATGAGGGTGAAGCAGTAATTAAAAATTCCCCATCTGCATAAGCCCTTTAAAACTGCTCAATATCCTTAGCCGACGGAAATGCAATTAAAATTACTTTAAGATTCCATTGCACACCACTCAGAATGGCCATGAGCAGGAATACAAAAGATGTGTGGAGAAAAGGAATGCTTAGACACTATGGGTGAGTGTGTAAATTAGTACAGCCACTTTGAAATCAATCTGGATGGCTCAAAAAAGTATTAGTAGAATTACCATGTGACCCAGCCATACCATTCCTGCACACATGCCCAAAGGAAGCCAGGCCTTACTATACAGATACTTCTCATCCACGTACATTGCTGCTCTATTCATAATTCCTAAGGCATTGAATCAATCTGAATGTCTACCATCTGATGGGATGGCTAATTTTGGTTGTCAACTTGACTACATCTAGTAACTAAAACACAGACATTGGGCAGGCTTGTGAGGGATTTTCTTTATTCGATCATTTCAGGTGGAAAGACTCAACCTAAGTCTGGGCTATACCTTCTAGTGGTGGCCTACACAAAGGGGAAAAAGGAACTTTTACTTCTTGCCTGCTTGCCCTCACTCTTACTGTAAAGTTCTTTTATCGTGTGCAGACATCAGGAATTCAAACCTCCTTGTTAGGGATTCCAATAAAGATTGAAAACAAGCTGATACATCCAGCCTAGTGGATTGGGTGTCTTGTCCTTCCCTTTGAGAGATAGTCATTGTTGGACAAGCCAGATCAAAGTGTGTAAACAGCTTTAATAAAATATTTATTATATATTAATATATACATTCACTCAGTTCTGTTCCTCCTGTGCTCGCCTCTGATACAAAACCTTATTGTACAAAGCTATGTGATCACCTTTGTAGAGCATAATCTTCATTAGAATGAATGTGGGGGATACTGGATTGTAGGTTTTAATCTGAGAAATGCACCCAGGTGTGGTGTATATGTTGTAGATGCTATAAAAGCATGGGCATGGGTTTCTTTGATATTGGGCACAATTCTGGATTAACAGGGACTCTAGGTTGTGCCCTAATATGAAAGGTACAGGCTCATTCTTTTACTGATGGATAAGTGAACCATTGGTTAGGTACTCAGGAATAGCCATGAATAAGAGGACGTAGTGCCTGCCTTTAGAAGGGTGTTCTCTGCAGAAGAGAGCATGCAATGAAACCTGCATGGTAGTGAGGCTCTGGTGCTGCAGTCACATTGATACTGGGAAGTGAAGGAGGCACACAAGAAAATAATGTTTACCCTTTGGGTATTGACTTCCTGGAGGAAATAATACCTAAGATGAACAAAAAAAATGGCCAGTTTCCACACGGAGAGAAAGTAGCATTTAAACAATGGTCCGTGTTTTAAAATCTGCCTGAGTACTGGTGTGACCAATAAAGTCTCTTCTCCTCAGAAACAAAGGAATGAAAGGATTCCAGATGGCTAGAAAGCATGAACTGGACTGACTGCTTTAGAGCTGGGAGATCAGAGAAGCTCAGGAGAGGATGATGACTGCTGAGGTGCACCCTTGTAGAGTATCCTAACTGGATGGACTCGACCCTCTGAGGAAGAAGAAGCAGAACCTTCCACAGCTTCTCCTTGCTATGTATTGTTAGCTAAGTTCAGGTGGCTCAGTGTCTTTTACTCATAGTTTCCCAAAACTTATACCTCAGAACTTCCTATTCCTCATTTTGCTTGATATCATTTTGAGCAAGCACTCTGACCTTGGACAAGTTGTATCAGCTAAGCTCCTACTTTTTAAATTCTAGATTGGGGATGAAATGCACAGTTGAAGGATTGTTGAGAACACTGAGAAAGCTGAAGCAGGTAGAGGAATTGATGCCATGTTAGTGTGAGACAGGACTCAGGAAAGGGGTGGGTGATTATTATGGCTTTAATGTGTCTCTTAAATTTCATGTCTTAAAAAAATCAGCCTCCAACTTTATATACTATTTGTGTTTGAAAGTGGGACATTTGTGAGGTGACTGGGGTTAGAAGAAATCAGGAAGAGGCAGGATGAGGATCGTAGCCTTTTAAAAGATAAAGGAAATTCTGAAAACTTTATTCCCTAGGTCTCAGGAAAACATACTCTTCCCATCCTAGAGTGCTACTAGTGAACTCTCCCCAAATGATGAAACCTTGCAATAATACTCCTAGTCTAGAGGCTGTGAGAAACAAATGTCTTTAAACATTAATCATTCTATGTATCCTGTTTCAGTAGCAAAAAATGAACTAAGACAAGAGTGATATTATTGCTGTTGTCTTTGTTTGAGGTGATCTCGGTATGTAGACCATCCTGGATTTAAACTCTTAACCCTCCTGATCCAGCTACCCAAGAGCTATGATTACAACTGTGCACTACCATCCCTAGCCTTTTAATTATTATTATTATTATTATTATTATTATTATTATTATTAAAACTTCTCTTCCAGATTAATAAAAAAGCATGTGGACTTGAACTTTGGGGGAGTCAGAAAGAGAACCAGCCACCTATACAGGTGTTTTCTCTTCCATCATCTCACCTACAAGGCTTGCCTGGCCTTTGGCACCTCCATAGACGTTGGAGATGGGATATTTACATGTCTGCTTCTCGGTACATGCCTTTAGATTTTGAGCCCACTGCCTAAGCAAGCTCAGCGGCTACATTTCAAGCGTAAGAACAGCAACTACAGAGTATATGTATGCGCAGGCTCAGAATCTAAGCAATGTTGATCCACAAGGGCTATTTGGTCAACAGTTTAGAATGTTTTATTGAGTGGGGATTTAATTGAGGAGGGTGAAAAATGCAGAAAGAGGGGAGGGGGAGAGAGGCAGAGGGAGAGGGAGAGGGAGGGGTAGGATAAATAACACTAAGAATTTTTGGAAAAAGCCGCAGAGAATCATATTATTTTATGTTTTCATAAATTACATATAATATATGTATGCATATCATGTATAGAGTTTAAATGAAGTCACACCATTAGGAAGATGATATGCTTCTTAAGAGCAACAGTTGGGGTTGGGGATTTAGCTCAGTGGTAGAGCGCTTGCCTAGCATGTGCAAGGACCTGAGTTTGGTCCCCAGCTCCGGAAAAAAAAAAAAAGAGCAACAGTTGACCCAACCCCACCCCCCCCAAAAAAATCCCAATACCAGAAATGAGAAACCTCCTTCCAAGTTGTTGATCTCAGGGGAGTCCAAGTAACCCACCGGACAGTAAAGGCTGCTGCTGTTGTTCTTGACAGCATCCCAGATTTGAAGACAAGCTATAGTGCTGACGACACCACTTATGACGACATGAGACTTGTAGAAACTCAGCTGGAATCAGTCAACACTTCTACTAATCGGTGATGCCTACAAGGTACAATGACCAGCATAGCAAGAGTTCGCCAAATGTACAACAGTGGCACTTCTATCTCAGGTGAAACCAACAGCTGTCTAGTCGGACTAGAGTGGCTTTGGAACTTCAGTTCACTTAGCTTGTTTGAAGCAGAAGCAGCAGCAACACATTGAGCTTTCTCCTTCCTCTCACTATCACGGGGAGAAGAAAGAAAGGGACTAAATGTTCACATAAAGGACTAGACAAGGGCCAAGGCTGAGGAAAGGGGACAAGACTCGGCTCTAACCAATTCCTTTCTTCCAGCCAACACCGAAGGTATTAAGAAATGTGTCGATACAGACACCCACAGGCAAACAGTGGTTGGAGCTTGGGGACTCTTACAGAGGAAGAGGAGGAAGTGTTGTGGGCCTCAAAGTGGATAGTAACTCCCCAGGAAGACAGAGTCAACTAACCTGTACCTTTGGGGCTTTTGGAGTCTGAACCACCAACCAAAGAACATACATGGGCTGAACCTAGGCCTCCCTGCTCATATGTGCAGATGTGCAGCTTGATCTTCATATGAGTCCTGAACAACTGGAATGTGGGAAGGGGTGGCTGGGAGGGGGCAGTGAGCAGGATGTAACATGAATAAGTAAAAAAATAAAAACAAAAAAAGAAAAGAAAGAAAAGAAATATGTAACGACAGAAGGTAACCCTGGAAACAGCTAGAAAGTGAAGAGACCTGGCTATGGAAACTGACTGGAGATATGGGCAAATCTCAAAGTAAACGGCCTAGAAAAAGGTTCAAAGTAAATCAGCTCAGACCTGGCCCGACCCCTTAAGCATGTATGGACTCTCATAAACAGAGACTTTACTCACTAGCTGTTTTCTCTGTCACCAGCTGTAACATATTTATGCGCAAGCTATTCTGCAACCATAGTAATTCTAGAGCACACATGACAATTATTTTTACAGGTTATTGACTTTTTGCAGTACTTAGACATTAAAGATGGAGGGGGACGGAACTGATGAAGTGTATTCACAGATGCTTGGATCAAATGGCTCTGCCAGCCGCGCCTTCTCCACCGCTGATTAAGTCAGGTGACAAACGGTGCAGAAACACGAGCAGATGAGTAGATTCCACTGTTCCAGCTGTGCTCTGGGGACCATTCTGGACACTATAATGAGACTTGGACTCGCTGTTAGTTTTGGGCAACTTCACTCCCTCCCATCTGTAGAAGTGGCACTCCTGAGGTAGTGCACTCCCACAGGCTAACACTGCCAGCAAATGGTCCAAACTGCGGTCTGATAGCAAAGCTATGATTCTTTCTCTTTCCCCTTTATGTGTTTGGAACCTAAATTCCGGAGACTAGAGAGTCTTTGTCACCCTCAAAGTGCTAATGAATTAGAATGTCATCAGATCCTCTAGTTCCACGGCCTTCCTCCCTGTCTCTGTCTCTGACCTACCCAGCCCTTCTCCCTCCTCACTTGCAGCCCATATGAGTTTCAGTGAAAATGAAATGCATATGTTTTCTATTCATTTGCACTTAACTCACTAAAATATGATTTCGAGAGAGTAGATTTGCAGAGAAGTGCATTTTTTAAAGCTCTTTCTCCCTGGAAAACAGGATGTCTGCTCTTGCCAAAAATCATAAAAACTTCAAGTATTAGGGTTCGGCCTAAAGCTTAGGAATAATAAGGTTTGGGGGAGCTGTGATTGCAGACTGGCACTTTGCTCCAAGCCAGGCGCTGAGGGATGTGAGACGCCCTGGGGGTGTCAGGTGAAGGCTTTGTGGTGTCCAGTTAAGCATTGTGGGCAAAATGCTGTACAGATTTTAGGATTGAAATCAATGTCAGAAATCACAATGTTCGATATCCTCAGTTCATTTATCCAGAAATGGAGGCTCTGTGAAAAGTGCTCTCTCTCTCTCTCTCTCTCTCTCTCTCTCTCTCTCTCTCTCTCTCTGTCTCTCTCTGTCTCTGCCTCTTTCTCTCTCTCACTCTCTCTCTCTCTCTGTGTGTTCATGCGTGCTCACGTGTGTGTGTGTGTGTGTGTGTGTGTGTGTGTGTGTGTGTGTGTGTGTTAATGTTCCAGATCCAAAGTTGGGCCTAAATTCCTGCTTCCTGGACTCCCAAGTCCACTGATTTTTCTAAACCTTCTTTCTAACTCACCGTACACAGGGCTTTTACTGAAAGTCTCCTCCAGATACACTCTGCCTTTGAATCTGCTCCTGAGATAACATCAGATAGTAAACGCACATTTTCTTTCTCTAGGGCAAAAGAGAGACTCCAGTTTGTATGGAGAAGTGGCTCCTGTTCACTTGAGAAAGTAACTCTTGAATCCTAAAGCAGTATATTACAGATGACAGTAAGTACTTCTATACATGAAAAAAGTAGGAAATTAGTAGGTTAAAAATAAATGGTCTTACAAAGCACCTTATGTATAGTTCAATAATAATAGTAATTATCATATTAACCATTAATAAATAATAAAGACATTATTTTTAAGTAGGGTTTTGTAGTCAGTCAGACATTACTATGTGATCAATTTTGTAGTCCTAGACAAGGGTGATCTATGTAACCCTTGGCAAGTGACAACTCTGTGTAAATGTCATTGAGGTGGCTCTGCTATCAATGCTAACCTGCAGAATGGTGTGAGGATTAGAGGACACAGGCACACACCTCACACGTGCAAAGTGAGACACTCCCATTCGGAAGGTATTGAATACTCACCAGGGCCCAGGCACTGTGCTTCAGAATAGTCATCTTAGATCACAACAACAGTAAGTAGATGCTGTTATCAGCTCTTTTGTCAAGTGAAGAAATGACAGGTTAACTCCAGGGGTCAGAGCAGGGATCCCATTTGGAAACCCACTTCCTGTCACATCTCTTTAGCTCATTTCTACTTTCATTAAAATATTAAATAATGTTACACACACACACACACACACACACACACACACACACACTCACTCACTCACTAGTGCAGGTATACAGAAAAGCTAGCATCAGATTCCCCTGAGCTGGAGTTCTAGACAGCTATGAGTCACTCAAAGTAGATTGGGCAAGAGAATCCGGGTCCTCTGCAGGGGCAGCAAACATTCTTAACTGCTCACCATCTCTCCATTTCAAATAATTTTAGTTTAATAGCTCTATTCCATATGATGTAGATACTGTATGACTGTCAGACAGGTAAAAGTCCTTGCAACTTAAAGATACTGTATCTTCAACAAGATCTGAAGGCCAATAAAGAAGAGAAGGAAAATCAGAATCCTGTTTTGAGATCTCAAGTCTATGTTCCTTCCTATGCATCTTGCTACTCTGGAGGAAAATGCTGATCAAAATTTGAAGTCTCAGAAAAAATGATCAAATATACAGTTACAAAGACTGGTTGGTTTAGGAACTAGATCCCACCCTGGAAACCATGAGAGCCCTGACTGCTGTCCTGGGGTCTTCCTGACTCCCCGCTGAGCCTCGTGCAGTGAGGAACTGACATTCATCTTCTGATTTGAACCACAAGGCTTTTAGAGCGCCAGTATTTTATCTACATTTGATCTTCCCCAGAAATTGGAGTGGCTTCAAGGCTTCAGAGTGCTCTCCGCCTCGTCTAGACCAAGTCTTGTGGGAAGGTGGTTTCCTCTTGGTCCCAGCATGTGTGGCAGCCCTGTCTCATGAGCTGTCTAACTGACAGACTTGCACTTTTAGGGATTTACAAAACTAGGGTCCCCCTAACCCATTCCTTGCCACACCCTCATTTTCATCCTCATTGCATTCATGGTTGCTAGGGGTTGGGAAAATGAGGACTAATTTTCTCTGTCTTTCTTCGTTGAATTGTGGTTATTTATTGAGTGTATTTGCTCTGCAGGCCAGTGGTAAATGATGAGGATGTTGAGACAAAGAAATGTGAGTACTCGCTCCATCTTTCATCCCCGTTTCAATCCAACTCCAGGCAAAATAGCAGAACCCACACAGCAAGCTCAACGGAGCAAATTTAACATTGGCAATGAACTAATAAGAACTGCGAAGTGACAGAGACGGAGAGACAGTGGTTAGGAGACTAGGGACAGGGCAAGTGTCAGCCATCCGCTGGGCTGCAGGGAGCATGAGAGATGAGTTCTTTACTGAGGCCTGGAGAGGACAGCATAGTGAGGATGCAGAGAAAGGAGTTGGCCCAAGAGTGCTGAGACAGTAAATAGAGAGTAAGCAGCCATAGACACATTCCAGAACAGTGGGAGGCATAGAAGGACCGCAACATCTACTGCCGTCCAACCTTTCCCCCGGCATCTCTGACTGGAAAATGAACAGGACACCGCTTGACACAAGAGTCTGCTAACAAGAGCTTACAGGGTCAGCTTTCTCCACTACAGGGTATGGTAGGGTGGGGAGAGGAAGAATGACCCTCAAACTTCTCCCTTTTCTCCAGTCTCACTGTCTTCCCTCCCTCCACCTTTAGTTATTAGGACATTGAAACACCAGATATGATCAAAGGTTTGTCCCAGATCTTATCCTAAACCATTCAGTGTCTCCCAAAACCAGAGTTCAATGTCTTACTTTGTATACATAGCCTTGTTGAAGCTGGGTTTTTTTTTCTCCTGGTCCAATCTCACGTTTCCAGCTCTTTCTGACTACCAACTAGCTGGTCCTTGGAAGACAAAGCATGGAGCTGGCTTTTTGCTTCTCTCCTTGACCTTGGCCAGTCTTTTCTGGATGCTCGGTCTGAATAAGACAGCACATTCACACAAGAAGACAGGACAAAGGAATCTGTATAAAAAAAAATCCTTGGGTGTTTTAAATAGGTTCTATCAATTAAATCAAGGGATCCTAAGTCCAGCTCAGAAACTGGAGAACAAAACTGGCAATTTAAGACATCTCATCCACAGTGGAAGCACACAGCAAGGGGGCTGACCACACTTGGAACAAGTAGGCTGCAAGCACCATGGGCTCTTGTTAACTGGCCTTATTCTATGACACGTTGATCCGGTCTAGAGATGGGGGACTGACTTCATTCCTTTCAGGGTGGTAAGCTCATCAGAGCATGCATATTCCTTTAAGCCAGGGCAGTTATAACCTTCACTAAAAGTGCCAGATAGTAAGTAAATCTTTTAGGCTTTGCTGGAAACACGATCTCTGATGCAACTAACTGGACTGCATCATTATGGAGCCAAAGCAGCCACAGATAATATATCAACAAATGGGTGTGGCTGGGCTCCACCCGAATCACTTAGGAAATGGAAGTCAGCCTGCAGGCTGAGTTCTGGTAACTGGTGGGGGTGTGGGGAGGCTCTGTCTCCAGGTTGGATTATCAGCACTGGAGCAAGGATCCCTGGGCTCCAGAAGCAATCCTAGGCTCCATGATTAGATCTCACTGTGATTCACTGCCTACCATGCTTCCCCAACCTGTGCCTCGTCTTCTCTCACCTCCTCAGTCATTTCTATCTTTACTGTTTGGTGTGTTCCTCTGAGCTCACACTCACTCAATGCAGCCTCTCCAGCACTGATTACCTTCTCCTGGCTTGGAAACCCCTCATCCTTTCATGTCAGCTGCATTTACTGGATGTGTATGAAACATCAGGAGTTATGGCAGATGCTTTCCGTATATTCAAACTACATTGAATAATTTAACTCTGTGAGAAAGCTATTACTGTTTCAGTTCCTGGAATGATGTTGTTATCCTTGAAGAACTAAATGGCACTAGCAGTGGATGTCATAGCCAGATCCCAGAGTATTGTTTTTTAGGATACCATCAAATAACAACTTAGCATCTTAAAGAGTAGAACGTTTAGCGATGAGATTCTCATGGTTTCTCTGCAAAAAAGACCATCAGTAGGCTATGGAGAGGGACCACTTAGTATCAATAACCCAGCAATGAGCTGGGAGGCATGCCCCCTGGCTTGCTCTTAACCCCTCTGAACTGGTGGCATAACGTTAGCTTCACCAAGCTTCCTTTAGGGCCCTAAAAGCCTCTGCTATTTCTCCTATCTCGTCCTCTAGTAGAATAACAAATTCACCTTAATCCTCATATTCTATGATAATGTACTTATATATTTTATAAATAATTTTAGCATTTCCATGTATGTGAGTGTGTGAGCTGTAATTTATATATATTCATACATTTATCTATCTATCTATCTATCTATCTATCTATCTATCTATCTATCTATCTATCTATCTATCTATCTATCTATTTATTTTTCAGGACAGGGTAGCCCTGGTTCTGTAGACCAGTCCGGTCTTGAACTCAGAGATCTGCTTGTCTCTGCCTCTCAGTGCTGGGATTAAGGACGAGTGCCACCCAGCTGTCGCACCCAACCTCGACCGGCAAGGAAGACACGACCAGCGAAGATCTTCTTCAAGCAGTTTTACTCAGGAACTTTGATACAATCTTCTGACCTCGGGAAATCCCTGCACCACACTTAAATAGCTAGCACTAGCCAATCCTAGCAAGCCACGTGGGAACAGCGGATAGGTTGTACTTTGTGGAAGTGACCAGGCCAAGCAGGAACAGCCAAATAAGGACTTGTTTTTCTTTTTTTTTTTCTTTTTATTTATTTATTTTTTTTACATTTTATTTTTTTTGTTTATTAACTTGAGTATTTCTTATATACATTTCGAGTGTTATTCCCTTTCCCGGTATCCGGGCAAACATCCCTCTCCCCCCTCCCCTTCCTTATGGGTGTTCCCCTCCCAACCCTCCCCCCATTGACGCCCTCCCCCCACCAGTCTAGTTCACTGGGGGTTCAGTCTTAGCAGGACCCAGGGCTTCCCCTTCCACTGGTGCTCTTGTTTTTCTTAATGAGGGGAAGGCAGAAACCGGCGCCTTCCCCGGGGCCCGGGACCTCGCAGCTCTCTACACCCAGCTACCTTTACAATTGTAAAATATGCACCTAAATTTCAAATTTCCCAATAGACATTAAGTATTAGCTAACCTCTACCTCCAAAAGCGATGTGCATGCTTAAAGAGTGTTTACTATGTCCTTGTCATGGTACTGCTGTCAAGTTTTATGCTGTAGCTTATTTAGTGCATTCATAAGAGGTTGCTATTTTTATTGTCCTTATAGTGTATCGAGTGCTTCTTTAGACTCATCAGTCCATCCTTCCTTTCTTATTTTTCTTATCTTTACTTCTGACCCATTTACTTCTACTAGTTCTCTTTTAGTGAGGAGTATTAGATGCCTAAGTGGGTATAAGGAGATCTCTTCATGGTAACTTGATTTCAACATATGCTTCCAAAAAAATCCTTTTATTGCCCTGGCTTGACTACTTGTACAGTTTAGAACCATTTATATTGAAAACTATTAACTACAAATTTTCCTGCTTTGGATGTTGGCGAGTCTCCTTACATGCACCGACTGTTGTTTGTTTTGGAAGCTTTGCATGGTGAGCTGATGGTCTGTGTAACTTACCTCACACAGGGCTTCTTCACACCACATTCACACTGAACTGTGGCCTTCTGTCTGGGTTCCTCAGTGTGCGCCATCTATCTAGGAATCAAGAGTGAGAATTCCAGTATTTGGAATCCCGTGGGGCAATTTTGACTATGGGATTCACTCCCAAAAGATGCAGAGAGTAGAAAAGGAAGACTCCCCAGCTCTCCAATCACAGATGCTACAGGAGAAACTTAAGGGCACCAACAGAAAGCAGTGGTGAGGTTTTGCAGCGCCTTCCAGATGTTCTCCTGTAAAGGAGATGAGCATGCGCTGAGCAAACACTTCTCATAAAGTCAGTCTTACATCTTAACCTTCATAGCCTTTCACGACTTTGGTTATGTGTTCCTAGATTTTCTCTACTTTCTTATATAATTAGAAGTTGCTTATTCAGCCAGAAAGACAGTCACAGCTTGTGGGTGCTAGACTACTGGGTCCTGCTCCTGGGTAGTGCCTTCTCAGGCACTTCAGGTTACTGGACTCTGTGGTGCTGGTCTACATGTAATTGCTGTGCTCTAAACAAACTCCAAACACAGCAGAAAACTTCCTAGTCTTGTTCTGTCCCTCTAAAGGCTGTACAGGATTCTACATACACAAAGAATCACTTATTTCCATGTGCAATGCCCACAGAGCTTGTTCCTTCAAAATTGGTCTTCACATTAGCTTCCAGACAGAAAAGTCAAGTCAGTTGTGTCGGGTGAGACATCGCTGTGTTTCTTTGTTTCTTTCCTAATGCTGGGAAGAAACATCATTACCAAGGCAACTAATAAAAGGAAACAGTTTGAGCCTTGCAGTTCTAGGGCATTAGAGCCCATGACTGTCATAGCAGACAGTATGGTAGCAGGCAGGTATAGAGCAATAGCTGAGAGCTCACATCTCAATGCACAAGTTGGCAGAGAGAGCCAACTAGGAATGCTATTAGCTTTTGAAATCTCAGAGCCCTTCCACAGTGATACACCTCTTCCAACAAGGCTATACCTCCCAATCTTTCCCAAATAGTCCCACCAACTGGGGACCAAGGATTCAAAATATATGAGCCTGTGGAATCCATTCTCATTTAAACCACCACACCATGGAATCTCTTATTTGTCTGCTGTGTTTGCATCTTTAGCCCTGGCAGAGAAGCTTGGCCTGGTGCAAGTGTGAAAGTAGGTTCTTTCTTTCTCTCTTTCTTTCTCTCTTTCTTTCTTCCTTCCTTCCTTCCTCCCTCCCTCCCTTTCTTCCTTCCTTCCTTTCTTTCTTTCTTTCTTTCTTTCTTTCTCTCTCCCTTTCTCTCTTTCTTTCTTTCTTCCTTCCTTCCTTTCTTTCTTCCTTCCTTTCTTTCTTTCTTTCTTTCTTCCTTCCTTCCTTCCTTTCTTTCTCTCTTTCTCTCTTTCTCTCTCTCTTTCTTTCTTTTAAAACACACAAAGTTTTAAAGTTAACATGCAAAGTAATGGGTTTCATTATGGTGTTTTCATACATAAAATCATTATATTTTCCTTGGAGCCATCCTTTTCCCCTCTGCCCCTCCCTGTCCCTGTATCTTTCTCTCATTTGTTCCCTCTTATCCTAAAATATCCTCCCCCTTTTCAAATCACACACGTCCCATTATCTTACTGTTTTGAAGATTTTTAGTCTTTGCAATATAAAGAACAGCCGCTTCTTCTATACAAGGGTTTCAACTCCAGCTTCCTATGGTGGTCTAAGTCTCGAGATCCAACACCTTCTGAGCATTAGCAATGGAACTGTAGATCCTGTAGCTTTTGGTGAGGCTTGGGATGGGTCTAATTCCCCCCAGGAACAGTTCAGCTTCCGTGAACTTCTCTCTGAATTTCTAGCATAGGGATTCTACCCCCTTGGTTTTGGAGTTGACCCAAGCATCTTAAAAATGTTTTATCCAGAAATTGCTAGAATTTTTAAAATAACAAAACAGCTTTAAAACTCATGACCCAACAATCAGGAGTAATGTCCCCATTTTCTTAATCTAGCTCCCGACCTAGAAGAGTGGAGTTCATGTCTGTGAAGTAAGAGGGCTGTGTTTAATGACTCCCAGAGGCCCTCCAAGCACTCTGGTGTTCTGGGTGGCTGCATCTAGGCACATCATGTTTATATATAAATAATGCTGCCAACACTTAGACACATGTGCTGGCCTGGTGGCTATTTATCACTGATGGAGGACCATTATGAGGGAGTTAAGCCAGCACATATTGAATATTTGGCAATAAAAAGGAATAAAGTGTGGCCAATATGTTGCATGCAATGATTAGATTCTTCATGTTGACCAGGGTTAATGAAGCCAAAATCTCACTCTGATTACATTGTAACTATTCATTTTGGGGAACATTAAAGCAAAAATTATTAATGCAAAACCAACCACACTTGATACCTGGGTTCTATGCTTCTCATAAAAGGATAGTCTGGGGGCTGTTTTGAGCTGAAATCTCAGCATCCTATACTGCCCATATTTCCAGCTAAGTTAATTTTTTGATTCACTAATGATGTACTAACTACACATATTCTTTATGCTAGGCATTGGAATTTTATGCTAGTGACACCAGAGTACATTACACAGTCAAACTCACTAGCTATAAAACCTATAGTCTGTGGGGACTATGAGGACAGGTTGTTGACAGAAATAAAGGCTGAATGAGAGAGAGAGAGAGAGAGAGAGAGAGAGAGAGAGAGAGAGAGAGAGACTATGGAAAAGAAATATGTCACTTGATGTAGAAGAATCCAGAGATATACACAGTTGAAGTTCAGCTCCAACGTGAATTCTGAATGCTAGGTTGGCAAGATACCTGAAAAGTCTGGGCAGCAAGTAGAGGGCTGGGGGAAACTGAGGCTTAGGAGCACAGGGACGCTGGATCCAGAGGGTTTCACGAACACTAATTTTTCAGCACTGTCCCATGGATGGTGGAGAAGGAAGTCATCATTCTAGGTCAAAAGGTGATATCATTAGGTAGAAAAGGTCACTTTACCTGCAGTATAAGGGGTGAGGATGCAGATGCAAATTTAAAGGCATCTGATGTGCTAAATGTCTATGTTGTGGCTGAGGGTGATGACATGGAAAGGGGAAGAAATAAGCAGGTTTTTAAATATAATTTTTGAGAGAAAAAACCTTTTTTTGCCTGAATCACTGTATAAATGGTGGTTCCATTGATGATTCTATCATCAGTCTTGGTGTCAAATGATTGATTGACTGGTCAGTATCATTGAGTGAGAAGAGCTCAAGGTTGGGGATGAGGAGAGTATAGCTATGCACATCATCACATTTCTATGTGACACTGGAGGAGAAACTGCTGCTCTGTCCTCGTGTCTTCCACTATATGGTAAGGAGCCAATCTAGAGAATTCCTGAAGCTTGCCCAATCAAATGAGGGGAATGGCAATGTGGTCAGAATGTCTCCAGGCCCCAGAGTGTCTTCCAAATAGTAGAAACCTCTGTAGGGGAATTACTCTGTGGTTACAGAACATATGGGGCTGAGACAGGCACACAGAAGTCTCCCATTTTGGATTCATTCAGCATTTCAGTGGCCACCATGCCGTACAGTCAGCAGGGATACACCAAAGGGTTTCATTTGAATTTCACCCAACTCCTTAGATCTTCACGGAGAGAGATATGGATACTGGTTTCTCAAAATCAACATCTTCGTGGAATGGGAGCGCCTGCAAGAGAACCACACATGAAAATGGAGAATGCCACAAAGCTATATTTTCAGGACAGTACAGAGAGGCAAGAATCTGTTTTTCATTATGGATGAAAATGTTTTCCTAGATGGTAGGCAGACGTAAGGGTAGTATTCTAGAATGAGGGGTTTTTATCTCAAGTGTCCACTGTCTTGGTGAGACCACAAACAAGGGATCTTGTTTGAGAGCTGTCATGTGTAAAACCTCAGACTCTGGAATCAGACAGACTTGAGTTCAAACTATGATACTATAATTGTCTGGCTGTAGAACTCTGGAGAAGTTATTTCATTAGTAAGTTTCAGTTTTCCCATTTCAAAATCAAGGCAATAACTACAATACCTTTCCACACATGACTTCTACTAAAGAAGAGACTCTGGATAAAGGGATCAACAGTGTGTTAGACACATTATGCTGTAGCCGATGATGATTGAGATTTGGGCCACCAAACAGTCAAGCAAAATCCTTTGGGTAATGATATGAATGGAAGTCACTTGGCTGATGGACAGAAACATTCAGAGGCTATGACTATAGGCTTTAATGTTCTAAGAGCTGCATTGGGGTGGGGGTGTACTTGGAGATGGGGTTCAACCACCAGATGATAGCATACTTAAAGCCAGTGTGGTGGCTTACATCTGTAATTTCAAAACTGGGAGGTGTAGACAGAAGGATCATCCTGGCTTTGAATTTGGTCTGGGCTTTACAGTGAGTTCTAGATCAGGCTAGGCTATGGAGGGAGACCGTGACTTAGTGTTCCCACATGGACAACTCTATATGCCATCATTAACAATTTGTTCATCAACAATACTAACCAACCAGAGCTCCCAGGCTCTAAACCACCATCCAAAGAAGACACATGGACAGACCCATGTTTCCAGCTGCATATGTAGCAGAGAATGACTTTGTTGGGCACCAATGGGAGGAGAAGCCCTTGGTTCTGCCAAGGCTTGACTCCCCAGTATAGGGGAATGTCAGGGTGGGGAGGTGGGAAGGGGTGGGTGGATGGGTGGGAGAATACCCTCATAGAAGAAGGGACATGGGGGATGGGATAGGGGTTTATGGATGGGAAACCAGGAAAGGGGACAACATTTGAAATGTAAATAAATAAAAAAGTCCAATAAAAAATAAAATAAAAAACAATTTGTTCATGTTATTCCTCTTCCTTAGTTTTCCTTTCCAAGAGATAGGACTTATATTAGCCTTAAAATTTATTGTGAGAATCAAAGGGAATGAAAATTTAATTTAACAAATGAGTGTTAGGAACTGAGTGGGACTTTTCTTGATTTTCATTGTTGCTATAAAAATATGAAGATAAGTATAAAGAATTTTTTTCTTCCACCCACACTTGCATTTTGAGGGAATAGCCAAATTTGGCAGACAACCCCTTCCAAAGTAGTCTGACTAAGAACACTGTCCTCTTCTCCCCAGTTCCATAAGAAAAGGTCATATGTTTTCTCTTCTTGAAGTTCAGTGACAAAAGACCCAAGAGAATACTCATAGAGACTGGGCATGCTCATATTGTCTCTTCCCTAATCTGAGGACTTATCTTCTTGGAGTTGCTTAAACTGGGAATCATCAACTTGCCCACTTTCCCAGGCAGTGGAGAAATGAAAGAGACGTGATAGGGCTTGATGCCAAAGCACAGTAAGGACAGTTGACTTTTCCTTCATTAGTGAGTGGATTGACTAGCTCTCTTATGTTAGTACCCCTGAAGCAGGAGACATAATAAGAGATAGGCTAAAGCAAGAGGCTTCCAGGATGCCCTTAGAATAGAGTTGATGGGAAGAGAAGTGGTCAAAGGCAAACCAGTAATCTCAAGTTAGTATTCTGGTTGGAGATGGCCACAACAAGTCCTTTGAAGAAGCCAAAAAAGCACCCCATGAAAAAGCCACAACTTGAGAGTGGTTTGGGCATACTAGAGAGATCAAGTGGCTGGTCAGTTTTACAGATGCACCCCAAGCCAGACTAGAGGAGCATCAAACTCCCCTAGGCACATAAGAGAGAACAACACATCCTTTCCTTTGTCTCCCATGCCATATCAGTCTGAGATGTAAAGTCCCAAGGGAAAATGTAATGAAGGAGGAGTGGACAAGATCATCCCATTTCTCCTGTTTCTTGCTTAGTTCAGTCTCTATATCAGTCAGGATCTGAGCAGGAAACAGCAGCACATACTGACTGGGTATTGAAATGTGTTTTGTATCTTCAGAATATATGAGACCTGAGAAGGAATGGAATAGAACTTCTGACAGCTCGCAGCTATGGCCACGATCATACCAAAAAGTTTATGGAAGGAAAACAGACAGCAGCCTGGGAAGTTCTGCAGCAGAAAGAATAGGTTCAGGGAAAAGACATAATCTTCCTCTCTGGAAGGGGGTTGAGGTAAGAAATAATCTTCATAGCCTCCCCAGTGGTAGAACTAAAGCATAAGGAAACTTGTTCATGTTTCCTGTTCGATTTATCTTCCTGGGGTGGAGAAGAAGCAGGAGTATGAGTCACAGGGTAGATGAAAACATCCAACGTTGACCTCTTCTGCCAGCCTCTTGGATTAGCTAAGCTTCATTGACTTGTTCTGTGTCCAGCAAGGCTAAGCCTCTGAGGATGGAAGGATAGTCCAAAGATCTCAGTGGTGATAACAAGGACACCCTAGGTTTTAGGACTCAAGAATAGTACTTCTCGTCTTTATTATTACAGCAGCCAAATATGAAGAGATGTTGACAGGTAGCTTAAGCAAATACAAGGACAGTTAGGGATAAACCTGCCATTACACATCCCTGGTTATGTGAAAAGAGACAAGGATATTCCTCCCAGGTGTTAGTTAGCATGTTAGCATTTCTTTTAGGCTCTAGCCAACAGTTACCTAGGAACAGCCAGATAGGCCTGGCTTGCCGATAGGCCTCTCTTCTCTCTCTCTGGTGATTCTCTCTGTCTCTGTCTCTGTCTCTGTCTCTCTCTGTCTCTGTCTCTCTCTCTCTTTCTCTCTTGCTCTAGCTCTTGCTCTCTGACCCCTTTCTCCCTCTCTCTTTCCTTCCCCCTCCCCCTCTCTCTCCAAGTGTTTCTGGCCCTGACTGGCCTCTCCCCCCACCCCCGTCCTACTCTGTCCCCTCTCTTTCTCTGCCTCTACTCCCTTCTCAACTCCCCTTCCCATGCCCCCAAATACACTTCATTTTATACTAGACCCATATTATGGATGGTACCTCGGGGGGGGGGAGGGATGCCTCAACATGAGCTCACTGAGATACCCCCTTCTGCTGCACCATACTGCACTTTACAAAACATAGCACTGTGCCTTCATCTTTCCCCATTGAGAGAGTGTGTCTATGTGAGGGCATCCCTTCATGCCCCTGCTTACAAGTGCATTTACTTTTTATAGTCAATGCAATTTCTTCTAGAAGGCTACCCTGTGGGAAGGACATTCTGTACTCTGCCCCATTCATAGTTCACAATAAGTTCAGAGCTTTCTTACATAAGGTTTAGTTTGGGGATTCGGGAAAGCAAACCTTTCTTATTTTCAGAAAGCAGATAGATGGGTTTGGTGTTCTTTTCCTTTCCTACCCAGATACCATGGCTTCTAGGGGAATTCCTTTACTTTCCATGAGACTCTGCAGCACCTAGATTTAGATAATAAAATATGTGCTTGGTATCAGTAGCTGAGTAAATAGTAAAATAGGAAATAGTAAAGTCACATTTGTCTGGGTCCTAAGCTGCTTTTTAATACCTATGGGATATTGCTATGAGGGTACATTTTGGGTACTCCTTCAGAGGCCACCAGAGAGCTTTCCTGAACCTGAACAAACTGTCCTAGACTGGATCCAATGCAGACCACCATGAGCCAGCCAGATGGCCATTTGTATAGACCAGGCTTGTCTAAACTATTCTGAACAGACTGCTCTCAGCACCTGGGAGAGTTCCTGGGGAACTGAGGGTGAGTAAGATCTTAGACTCATTCAACAGCATTCCTACAAACTATGGCATTTCTCAGTCACAAAAGTCTATGAAGAATCCCACAGACCAACTGACCAGACACAAGGCTCAAAATCACATTGAGATAAAGCCAGAATCACGTACACAATGTGTTTCAGACCTTTAATACAAATCCCATGCCACCTGTATGGAAACTTCCATAACCTCATATTGCATTTGGCCGTGCCTTGGGTTGCTAGACCAGCCCATTCCTGAAATAGGATCCCCTAAAGCTTTGGAACTTAGCTTCCATAGGTACTTGTAACTTGCTGCTGGTGACAACAGCAGAGCTCCTCCCATCTCTGCTTTTATCAGAAGGGGAAGGTTCATTACTAAAGGACCAGTCAGTTCAGAAGGGAATCTAAGCCTCTCCTGGATGCTGTACGTGTTACTGCTGGACCTGTTGATTTTGAAACACAAAATGCTTTTTTTTTTCCTACAAGCACTAAACTGTGGTCCTGAAGCCCAGTGGCTTGAAGAACTGAGATGTTCTTGGTGCCTTTCCCATAGAGCTTGGACCTTTGGATGCCTCTTTTCTTTCTGGAAGCACAGAAGGTCACACTGTTCCATAAGCCAGGTTGTAAATATCAAGGGATTAAACCGCATTTCCATGTTAGGTTGGCAAACATACTAATATCACTTCTGACTGTCTTCTTTTTTCTTTTTTCTTTTTGTTTCCACTTTCCTGCTGTTTGCATGACCTCGATAATCCATTTCATTTTAATTTTTCTCTCGGAGTCTGCTTCTGGAAAAGAAAATCAAGTAGGTTTCATAGTCTGTGTCTGATAGTTGCCCAAACCTCACTCAAGTGAAAGTTTAAATTAAATTAAGATTTCAAAATGTTCACATAGCATGGAAAATAATAGTATGATTGGCCTGTGATTCTTTGTATAGAGAATTCACAAATCAGAATTGGCAAGGATATTTCTAGGCCACATCAGCCTCCCAAGCTGAGACGTCATTTTGTTGTTTCTGACATGGTCCACTGCTCACTTCCTCATCTCTGGAGGCCACTCAGGTACCTCACTACAACACTGTCCCTTGTAACAAGCAGAGTTTGCTTGTGATGTTGGAGGACATCTGAGGAGATAAACCTCAAAAGTATATGGTTCCCATTAAATTTAAGTCTACAGAATTAAAATCCTCTTACTGCACAATGATGTGAGCTACACAGCACCAGATGCAACCACCAGGATACCCTTTTATACTCCTCATTTCCTCTTGTTCACCTTGATGTTTCTGCAGGGAAGAAGAGCTTCTGAACCTTCAAGGGAGCCATCAGCAGAGGTGCCTAAAGTGTGCCTATGGTACCAGCCGCACGTCCACATCCTTTTAGAAGCTCTGTCATACCTTAGAATCCAGTTCTACTGGCCCACCTTAGCTGAGTGGACATGGGAGGAGTTAGAAGGGGCTCTGCCTGGCAGGAGGAACGTATCATCCCTAAGGTACAGAAATGTGTGTTCAAGCTAGCAGGGCATTCCGAGATCAGCACATTGAGGTCCCGGGAGTCTACTCAGGAGTTACTGACAGACAGACATCATCACAAAATAACCTTGGCTGGGGGAGCTCTAGGGTTGTCAGAGCCACAGCTGGATGAAAGCAGTGATTCTCACCTGCATCTGTGAAGGTAGAGAAGAGGTCTCTGGATGCCTTCTGTAACTCTATCCGTTGCAGAGACAATAATGCCACAAACCACCCATGTTAGCATGCTATGTTCCTCGCTTTTTATTTTAAAAGTAAACTTATCAATTTATCATCTTGAATATACATAGCATAAACAAATAGCATTGATGGCATTTACTAAGAAATCAAAGCCACCACCTTGACTAATAAACACGAATGTCGTTAGATTTTTGTTGATCCTTGTATCTCTCCCTAGACATACATTTCTCAAGATCAAGTTTCTTTGTATTCTCAGCACCAGGCCCAGGACGGGTTATGAAGTAGACAGTAGATAAAGTACTTGTTTAATGAATGTCAAATATGACTACTTGTAACCTGGGGACATACTGCCACATTTTAGCATGCAAACATGTGTTGACAGCTGACTTTCATATATAAACGATTGCACTGTGCAGGGACCGTGACAAGATTAGGAAATATATAAAGATGGATTCTTCTAAATTCTCTTCTATTATAGAAAGAGGTGAGGGACTAAGATGAAAAGACAGTGGAGTTTCAGCTGTGGAGAGGAGAATCCATTGTGATGTAGCACAATTAAAGTTGCAAAAAGAGCAAATCAGAGAAAGGACAGAAACTCAGTTTCCTCCCAGACCCCCAGTGCTACTGGTCATTGACTCTGATCCATCACAGCAACCATTAAACAGAAATAGAAAATCATATATACTCCTGAATTCGCAAAACTGGAAAAATGGAGGAAGTTGAGCAGGCAGGTGATGCTGGGAACTTGGGAATAAGTGAGATCATTGTAAGCCACTAGCTTGTCTAATTTCTTAGTAAAGCATTCTTTCTCCCTATCAGGCAAACTGTCTATAGTTTCCTAAACCTTAGCTCCAGGTCCACTGCTAACACTGATGCAAACTGTCTCATGTAAGCTAGAAAGAGAAAGAGGAGATAGAGGGTCATTGAAAGAGACAGGAGCCTGGAGTTTATCCCTCCCACTGGCAATTCTCGTGACTTTAGGGAGAAATCCTAGTACCTCTCCGGGCCTCAGTTTCCTTTCTCAACAGCAAGGACATTGTGGGCTTTGGTCTCTGAGGTATGATACCATGTGTTTCTTTAAGATTCTCCCAGTAAATTAGGGCAGAGAAAAATGTGAACTCTTGGGAACACTATCCAAGAACCATCCAGAAGGAAGGTGAGCCAAGTTCATAAGGCGATTTAATCCTTAGACGCAAGCTCCAGCCAATAAACAGACAGGCTGTGTGATTCTCTTTGCTGTGTTTTCCTATTTTCGTGCCAAGCCTGAAATGCTAAGTCATTGCTTTTGCTAGAAGGATATTTTCTTATTGCATTCTGAGGATTTGAACAAATATTTTCATTTTGAGGAAAGCTTTGAGAACATTTTCAAATTGCAGGTTTGACTTTCAGAACTAGAAGAGGAACTTCCAATCTCCAATGCGGAGCTCTCAGGTTTGGGCTACCACAGGACAGAAAGGAGCCAATCAGCATCTTCCCAGCTCAACCTTGACACACCCTTCCTGCTGCACTGCCTGGGCTCCTGGCTAAGCATGTAGGCTCTGTGGTTACTAGAGCTGTTCTGTCCTGTCCGGAGAGGCAGATTCTGACCAAGCAGTTATCTTCATAACTGGTGGACAGATGCAAGTTGGCCACCTACGTGGAAAACTCCCTCAACTTTTGTCTACACAGATGCCCGTCTGAAATTCCATTTCTGGGACAATAACACCTTCCTACAGCCAGGCACGTTTCTTTCCCGTTGTCAGAAAAAGCTTAGAACACTAGACCAAGGTTCCACAAATTATAACAATGCTAGCTGACCACCCACAAGCCAGCAGGGAACAAGCAGATTCTCTCTCTCTCTCTCTCTCTCTCTCTCTCTCTCTCTCTCTCTCTCTCTCTCTCTCTCTCTCTCTCTCTCAATTCCAGGGAAAAACTGACCGTGGTAGAAATTGAATTCAGTCCCCAACACTGCCTCCTTGTCTCCCTCCACCCCCACCACAGTCACACACACACTATTGATATCGATCACTTTTGAAGCAGTTGTGTGCCAATCAGCCTCCCAAAGTGGCTATTTGTCTAGATTTCAACTCATCATTCAGGTGGCATTTTATGAGGAAGAAAAAAAAAAACTGTGTGTGCATGGGGGCAAGGGGCCATATGATGAAAGGGGAGTCTTTCAAATCAGGATCTTTCTTCCCAGATGGCTCTTGTTTATGTCAGGTTGAGAAGGAAGCTAACCAGGACAGGGTCTTCGGTCCTTTCACCTCTCTGATATTGCACAGTGTGTAGTCCTAACAAGAGGCCCGAATGAGGCCAAGTAATCACAGAGAGCAACCTCTAAACTGCAAGCTGAGATAAAACTCGCCCTTTTTTAATGTTAGTTGCCCGAGGAAAGTTGACCAACGCGTTGTAGCAGATTAAAATCAGCCTTGCCATTGGCCAAAATACATTAAAATTGCATTTTTTTTCTCTCCAGGCAGAAACAGTCTCCATGTTCCTTTGGGGTTCACACCACACAGTTCCTCAGACATTATAGACACTTCATCTCCACTGTCAGCTGCTTTCTTTTCAGTAGTGCACACACTTATTGTTTACTCATGACTATGTTGATCTTTTTACAAACACTGCCTTTGTTCAGTGGTATAACTCTAGCATCTGAAAGAGTTTGTGACCTACAGTCGGTCTTTAATACATACTTGCTGCATAAGTGAATAGGGAAAGGAGAAACAGCTTGCTATCCTGCAGGTAAGATGCTGGGAACTTACTGTCCTGTGGTGGTTAAAGCTTGAAGACTGGATTGAACAAAGCACATTTCAATGTGCTTCATAAAGCACATTTATGAAGCAGACGAATAACGGCTACTGTGTTGTCTTTGATAATATTATCTGTTCTTATCCATTAGACCTTGAGTCTTGTACAGGGATTTGGCCCAGACTAAATGAACAGAAAAACCATGAGGTCAGTGTCTTTGGTTAAGGTTTAATGAGCTCCCAGGACTGCCCGTAGAATTTGGAGGACAAAGGGTCAGAGCTACATCATGATTCCTTTCAGGAGAACTAACTGATCATTTCATCAGCTTTCTTGAGGGGGAAGAGAATCACCGGAAGAATGAATGTTTGGAGCAGCACTGTCCGATGATCCCTTTAGACTCTGAGAGGAAGGACTCTTGCTGCTAGATCGAATTAGGCAACTGCGTGTGTTTCACAATCTGCGATGCCACGTTCAAGGATTTGAAATATCCTTCAAGAATTTGTTTGAGTTTGTTTAAAACCCAATGTTTTACTTGACCTCAGAAGCCTCTCTTTTTTTTAAACTTTTCATGAAACTATGTTTCTTTAGCTTGTAAAATTTTCTTTTTGAAAAAACCTTCATTTCCCTTCCCCAGCCACTCATATATGGCCTAGACACCCTTAAACAAATTCTGAGTCAGTGGCTTTCAACCTTCCTGATGCTGTACCCCTTTAATACCGTTCCTTCCTCTTGTTGTGGTGGCCCCAACAACAAAATCATTTTTGTTGTCACTCTGCAACTGTAATTTTGCTACTTTTATGAGTCGTAATGTAAGTATCTGTGTCTCTGTATTTTCCCACTGTCTCAGGTCTACATACCATGCCCCTCTACCCTTCTTTTTCACCCGCCTAGTGTTGGAGGATTAGAAAGGATCTGGGTGAAGATAGGTGGTGGATATAAGGACCCAATAAAGCAGCTAAAAAAAAAATCACAGTACAGAGAAGTGCAAAGCAAATGAAGTGAATGAGAGGTAGGTAAAATAAAATAAAATAAAATGTTAAAACCACCCAAATGTAAGCTATACAAGAAGGAGTTATCGCTTCTCGGCCTTTTGGCTAAGATCAAGTGTGGTATCTGTTCTTATCAGTTTAATATCTAATACGTCCTCTATCCGAGGACAATATATTAAATGGATTTTTGGAACTAGGGGTTAGAATAGGAGCTTGCTCCATCCACGCCACGCATCGACCTGGTATTGCAGTACCTCCAGGAACGGTGCACACCCTCTGGGGAATTTAAAAAAAAAAAAAAGAAGGAGTTTACTCTAACTATATAACACATGAGTGGTATCTCATTGGAAGTACAGTAAATATGTCACAAAGCCATCCAGGATCACTGTAAGACAGCAGGGGATTTATAATTCTTTATAAATATCTAAGTATATACAAGGGTATGTATTCTTTTTTTTAAGATTTATTTATTTTATTTATGTGTGTACACTGTCACCATCTTCAGACACACCAGAAGAGGGCATCAGATCCCATTAGAGATGGTTGTGAGCCACCATGTGGTTACTGGGATTTGAACTCAGGACCTCTGGAAGAGCAGTCAGTGCTCTTAACTGCTGAGCCATCTCTCCAGCCCAAGGATATGTACTCTTAACCATGAATATACCAAACTTTAATTAGCTGATGCTTTGGAGTTGACACTTGAGGTCTTTTCTGTTAAGACTTACCAAGGATAATTAAAATAATTCTTTAAAAAATCAAAAGGAAGGGGTTGGGGATTTAGCTCAGTGGTAGAGCGCTTGCCTAGGAAGCGCAAGGCCCTGGGTTCAGTCCCCAGCTTCGAAAAAAAGAAAAGAAAAAAAAAACAAAAGGAATATCAATGAATTCTTTGAAAGATTATCACCCAAGAAATCTAGATGCCCCACTCTTTCTAAACCATTCTAGCTCTTTCTCACCGGATAATAAACACCCTCTCTATGGACGTCCATGTAGTTAAGCAATACACTGAAGTACAGAGACTTTCTTCCCACCATGTACAATTTTTTGTGTGTAGAACGTTAGGTTTTGCAGTAGTAATCTTTTTTGAATGCAATAAGATATTATTGGACTTCAGTTGATTAGAGAATAATTAATTCTGTCTCTCCTCCCCCCTTTTCAGATATGATATATAATGTACCCCTTGCCCCATTTAAGTAATGACTTAATAACGAAATCATGTTTTTAACCAGCCACTCAAACACACTTGTCCACGGGATTCAAAACATCACATTGCATTTTATAAATATGAGCAAATATTATACTCAACAAGAATGATAATCTTTCCGTCTTGAAACACGATGAGATAAACTTAGTTTAAGGCACCCACACAACGTCTCACACAAACCCGAGAGCATCATTTCCTTGTTTTCTGTTTCTGCGTACATTCTCAGACGGTGCTGCCCGTGACGGGGTAGGCAGGATCCGCGCGGACATTGATGTGTGAGCTCTGCAGCAGCCTCTCTTGCATTACCTCATAAATAGCTGTCTGTTGGAATAAGATGATGGCTTGGGTGCAGTTCTCTTTCTCTTTAATCCACGATTAAAATAGTCAGTGGAACTTAAAAGGGATTAAAATGTGTCTTGAAGCCAAAAGAAAGTGGGATACAAATTCATAGACTAGCTGTCTCAAAGAATTCTGAAACTGGACTGCAGAAATGATGATTCAAACCCATGCTTGCTGATAAAGATGCCCAACCTCAGAGCAGCAGGTGAAAGGGATTCTCAAGAAATCCCAGCAACAGCCGCACAGAGATGAAAACTAAGGCTGTGCAGAAGACTCTCAGAGTGGGGTCAGGCTATTTGTTATCCCCTTTGAGGTCTTGATTCTATAGCTGAGATCAGTAAGCTTTATAGGAAGAGGACCAGCTAGTAAATATTTTCAGTTCTGCTGAACATGTGTTGTCTCGTGTCTACTTACCTCGGACATCGCAGCACGAAACCACTCTTAGCGCTATCTTAATGAACAAGCATGGCTGTGCTCCAATAAAACTTTATGGACACTAAGGTTTGAATTTTATGTAATTGTCATGTATCCATAAAATATTATTTCTTTTATTCTTTTCCCAGCCATTAAAATGTTTTCTTAGCTCACTGATCTTTCAAAATTGGGTGGCAGACAAAGCTTGGCTGACCCGTGGTAGCCTGCTAACCAATAACAGCAGAGGGAGGCTCTGCTTAGGGTCCTAGAGCATATGGGATAGCTCAGAAGCACTGAGAAGGCATGGCAAGCGTGCGCACCAGGAATGAGGCCAGTGGAAGATGTATGATTTGCCTGCTGTGAAAACCCAGCCAAGCACATTGCTGGAAAAAGACTATTATGCAATTACTCAGCAAACACACACGGGCCCTCTCACCCATGCATATATGACATTCATAAATACATGCACACACAAACCCAAATGTCACATGTTGTGTTTTGCAAAGCAGTGTGTTCAGGAGGAAAACAGTCAAGAGAATTGAACAAATTATGCATACAAATTAGCAAAATAAATATTCAAGATGTGTACCAAAGTAAAAGAAATACCCATGCATTTATTTTTTTAAAAAATACTGAAATCCTTATAAATAGGATATGTTAAAACAAACTAGTGTAATATTTATACATAAAAATTGATAAAAGCTTGTGGTACTTCTCATCCTGTTAGCAACAGTGTATTGTAAAATAACCCTTCAGCAAGCCATTCTACCAAGAGTCATTTGCCCTGTTGAATCAGTGCTACAACACAAAGATTTATGTGTAAGGAAATTGATGCATTTGATATTTCTTATTGTAGAAAAACATTTGAATCAATTTTGTTCCCCAGTAAGAGGATTTGGGTAAGTATGGAACGTCCGTACATAGAATTCTGTATGGCTAATAAAATGTTTATAGATTTTGTTTTGACATGAAAATCTGCTTATAATTCATTTTAAGTGAAACAAGCAGGATATAAAGCAGTGCCTCCCATCTGACCTCCACACTGAAAAGATTTTGTAGTCCGTGTGTGTAGTGTGTGGTACATAAGAGAGTTGTACATATGTTTATGAAAAAGGGGAACAAAAGTTGCATGAACATGCACTGATGACTTAGAAGCAGTGTTCTCCATGTGTGCAGCCATCTTGTTTATAGATCCCTGGAAGGATTTTGTTTTGCATTTTATGAAATGGGATCACTGGGCATGAGTCCTTCCGACTTGCTCATATGTTTTCAAGGGTAGTCAGTGTGACATTGCCCTGTAGGCATATACCCCACACTGTTCCAACCAGCATGTCTTCTAATGCACATATGCAGAACTTTTCCTAAACCAATTCTTTAGGATGAAATCAATAAGCATTTTGAAGACTAAGCATTTTTAACTTTATTACTCAATGACAAAATTCATAGCCTACCAATAATATGATGTGCTTTGTTCCAGAGCTCTAAGGAACCTTTGGCTATAACACAATACCTAGTCACCTTGGATTGCCTTGACACAATGGCATGGTTACATTACTTTTCCTGGGTGAGATGCCTAGGAATATCTATTTTTTTCAGATACAAGGAATAAATACAGACCAATAAAACAATTTCATCCTACACGGTTCTGGTAATCCAATCAGCATATTGAAGTAATACCCAAGAGCATGGGTGACCCAGGCAGCTGCATCACTGAAAAGCTTGCTTCAGCATGGCTCCCAATCCAGAAAATCTCTACCACTCATGTTCTCTACACAACTTGCCAAGGCTACACCATCATTGAGGACCCTGTACCCCACCCCTCGCTGCCAATAATTGGTTACTGCTTGTAGTGATCTGTGGAGAGGGTCTTTGAGTTTCAAAGGTTTCCCATGTAGCCTGGACCTCTTCTGAGCTTCACCAGGCTCTGCTTTCCCTCTGGGAGGGAACATTTCAATCCAGAGGAAACTACTAAGCAAGTACCATAAATCAGGCAGCTTAGAAGCATATGTGTCTTCTCACGTATCTGAATGCTGGAGGCTGAAATCTAGCTGCCAATATGGTTGGCTTCCACAAATCTTTCTGTTGGATTTAAAATGATATTTTTACTATATTTGAGAGAGTTTTAGAAAAAGAGAAAGAAAATCTACTTCTTTTAATTTTATTAGATTGGGTATTCCCAATTATAACCTCAATTTGTCTTGTCATTTAAAAATCACTATCTCAACATATTATAAAAATCTTATTGTGGCTTATGAATTTAACAAGTTAATTGGAAGGGGAGGCTGTAATTTACTCCCTAGAAAACACTAACTTTAATTCCTCACTTTAATACATTGCATGACAACCAAAACAGAAAATTAAAGTTGCCATAATGGGACACAATGACTCACCCACAATAAAAGCTGCCACTAGGTGCATGCCTCCAGTTTCTTCCTTCCCTCTGTATTTGGTCACTTCAACATTTTTGATATCCTATCAGAAACCAACTACTATTTAGATTATAATTTTCCTGCAGTCCATTGTTTTTCATTTATTATATGTTCAAAAAGAGTAGAAATGGGCAGTAAATAGACTCAGCTATATAGAAATAAAATATACTATTGATAAATAACAAAGTCGATTATTATGGAGTGGTAAAAACAACCTCATTTAGCCACGAAATATTATCTGGGAATAAATTTAACCAGTGAGATAAAAGAACTTTGGTTGGAATGAAAACTACAAAATGTTGACAAAAGAAATGAAAGGAAACAAAGGTAAATCAGTCGATATCCCACGTTCATGGAGTGTAAGAATTAATGATGTTACTTCCCAGTCTCCATCTACACCTCAGAGCTAAGGCTGTCTCATAGTCATAGAAAACATTGACACAACCATCAAAGAAAATGTAAAATGTAAAAAGCTCCTAACCCAAAACATCCAGGAAATCCAGGACACAGTAAGAAGACCAAACCTAAGGATAATAGATATAGAAGAAAGTGAAGATTCCTAACATAAATGACCAGTAAATATCTTCAACAAAATTATAGAAAAAACAAAAACCTTCCCTAACCTAAAGAAAGAGATGCCCATGAACATACAAGAAGCCTACAGAACTCCGAATAGACTGGACCAGAAAAGAAATTCCCCCTGTCACATAACAGTCAAAACACCAAATGCACTAAACAAAGAAAGAATATTAAAAGCAGTAAGGGAAAAAGGTCAAGTGACATATAAAGGCAGACCTATCAAGAATTGCACCAGACTTCTCAACAGAGACTATGAAATCTAGAAAATTCTGGACAGATATCATACAGACCCTAAGAGAACATAAATGTCAGCCTAGGCTACTATATCCAGTAAAACTCTCAATTAACACAGATGGAGAAACCAAGATATTCCATGATAAAACCAAATTTACACAATATCTTTCTACAAATCCAGCCCAACAAAGGATAATTAATGGAAAACTCCAACACAAAGAGGGAAACTATACCCTAGAAAAAGCAAGAAATTAATCTTTTGCAATAAACCCAAAAGAAGAGAGCCAAACAAAGATAATTCCACCTCTAACAACAAAAATATCAGGAAACAAAAATGACTCTTCCTTAAAATCTCTTAACATCAATGGACTCAATTCCCAAATAAAAAGATGTAGACTAACAGACTGGATACATAAACAAGACCTAGCATTTTGCTGCATAGAGGAAACACATCTCAGTAATAAAGACAGACACTTCCTCAGAATAAAAGGCTGGAAAGAAATTTCCAGGCAAAGAGTCCCAAGAAACAAGCTGGAGTAGCCATACTAATATCAAATAAAATCAACTTTCAACCAAAAGTTATCAAAAATGATAAGGAAGGACACTTCATACCCATCAAAGAAAAAATCTACCAAGATTAACTCTCATTTCTGAACATCTATTCCCCAAATGCAAGGGTACCCACAATCATAAAAAAAAACCTTAACAAAAACTCAAAGCATACATTGCACCTCAAACAATAATAGTGGGAGGCTTCAATACCCCACTTTCATCAATGGATAGATCATGGAAACAGAAACTAAACAGACACACAGTGAAACTAACAGAAGTTATTAACCAAATGCAATATATATATATATATGTATAATTTTATCCTAAAACAAAAGAATATATCTTCTTCTCAGCACCTCAAGGTACCTTCTCCAAAACTGACCATATAACTGGTCACAAAACAGGTCTCAACAGATACAAGAAGCTTGAAATAATCCCATGCATCCTATCAGATTACCACAGACTAAAGGCTGGTCTTCAATAACAAGAAAAACAATAAAAAGCCCACACACATGGAAACCGAACAGTAGTCTACTCAATGATAAGTTGGTCAAGGAAGAAATAAAGAAAGAAATTAAAGAATTTTTAGAATTTAGTGAAAATGAAGGCACAACATAGTCAAACTTATGGGACACAATGAAACCAAAGCTAAGAGGAAAACTCATAGTTCTGTGTGCCTCCAAAAAGAAACTGGAGAGCGCATACACTAGCAACTTGACAGCACACCTGAAAGCTCTAGAACAAAAAGAAGCAAATCCACCCAGGAGGAGTAGAAGGCAGGAAATAATCAAACTCAGAGCTGAAATCAACCAAGTAGAAACAAAAAGTACTATACAAAGAATCAACAAGACCAGGAGCTGGTTCTTTGAGAAAATCAACAAGATAGATAAACCCTTAGCCAGATTACCCAGAGGGCACAGGGACTGTATCTTGCAGAGGACCTGGATTGGGTTCCCAGCACTCACATGGAGTTATAATTGTAACTCCAGTGGATTAGGTGCCCTCTTCTAGCCTCTGCGGGAAGTGCATACACATACTTAGGCAACATACTCATACACATAAACAAACCCTTCCTTTAAAAAAGATAACAAAAGACTAATAATGTTAAGTAGATGGCTTCTATGCTTTGTGCACTCTGTGTGTGAACACCAGCCTATTTTAATGGATCCAGAGGCGCTAGTGAGTTCTTATTGCTATAACTGAGGAAGGCCTAGGCTTTGATGAGGTTTCCAGGACTGAGAAGCATGAGGGGTTAAAACTGCAAAGTCTTGATTTTACCTTAACAGGCAAAGCAAACAACAGAGCACGAACAACTTCCACAACATAAAACGAACTTTCTGGGAGTGATTATCACAGTGATACTGGTATTCTCAGAAATCTTTGAGCTAAGTCCTGGACAGACATTAACACAGATGAAGAATAGGGGGATTTATAACTCTCCTGTGATTATGCTGTCACTCTGCACTCCTAACAATGGCCTTATGCATTGACACCAGCATCACCATCAATAGTCCTGCTGGTGCCAAGCACTCAGCCAGTGCTGCCAGCCCCACTGCCCCTCTACAGCTCCCTACTGCCCACACGTGTGCCTTGACTGACTCTGGTCTATCTTCTGCCTTAGTTCAAATAGCTGTCAGGCAACTCAAGGTCAGAAAGCAGGTGATACTATGGAGAACCCCAGCTGTAGAAACTAGAATGCTTAACTCTAATTCTACTCAGAGAACTGACACGATGAATGTGTGATGAATTATTCATTAAGTTTTAAAACAAATGTTCCTTGAACTCTTTCTTTTGGCAAAACAGCAGTGTGTGTCTGGGGTGGGGTTGGGGGAATGATGCCTCAAGATAATTCAAACAATTCCCCGAGTGCTGAAACCTAAACTCAGTAAATTGTTGACACAGAACTAAGAGCAGCGCTGAGTGCAGAGAAGCATCTTTGTGTTTTAAAAATAGATAAGTAAGCACCTGCATGATTTCTGGATTCTGAGATAGAGGCTCAAGATTATGTTAACGGATAAGATAGATCCAGTAGTCTCTTCCATCCCGCACAGTTGCTCCTACAATAGGGCAATAAACAGTAACAGTTGGGAAGCTTGATGGAGCAAAATGAGTAAGACTCCAGGAAACATCCCCATCTTCATTTTGTGCTCTTACAACAGCTTTCAATAAAAGCCAGTTTCAACCAGATCTGACCTCTGCTGAAAAATTAAACAGTCGTTTCTTCTTTCTGCTCAAGAGAATTTGTTTCACCCAATCTTCCAGATTATTCTGAAATCCTGGCTTTCACCACCATCGCTTTGTCTAACCCATCAACAGGTGGCCATGCCATTGACTATAGCCACCTACCTCCACTCTCTCATTCTTCACTGTCTTCTACCATACCCTTCGCCCATTCCTCATCCAAGCCTGTGATAGTTTGAAAGAGAATGTCTCCCATAGGTTCATATATTTGAATGTGTGGTCAAAGTTTGTATAACACTTTGGAAAGGATTAGGAGATGTGGCCTTGTTGGAAGTAGTAGGTCACTGGAGGTGGGGTTCGAGGTTTCAAAAAGCCCACAGTATTCCCAGTTAGCTCTCTCTGTTTTAAACTTGTGTCTTGAGCTTGGCTGTTATTTTTAAGACTAGAGGCAGGGGCTAGAGAGCTGGCAGTAGTTAACAGTGCTTGCTGCTTTTACAAACAGATGTCCAGGTTCCTCTCCAGATGTTTTTTGTTCAACGTTCCTACTAGATGCTCCAATCTACTGTAGTTTCTTGGATTCATGAAAGAGTATCTCCTTTTCATCTGCCTGTCCTCTGCCTAGGCAGTTCTTCTAAGCTTTGATCGACAAGTGCCCGTTCTTCCTGTAAGACCCAGCCTGAATGTCTTTCCTCAGTATCTAAGCCAATTCTCCAAGGACAGTTGGTCATTCCCTCTGTATTACCATGTGTTTACAACCATAGGCTCCATCAGAAAGTGCTGACGCTGAGACTACATCACTTCCACCTGTCAGAGTAACACGGTTCTTGTTTAAAAAAGGAGAAAAGGACCAGGTACTTTCTGTTGTTGAGTAGATTGATGTCGAGTAGATTGTCAGAGTGGAGAGTGTTGAATAAATGAAGGTATTTGTTTTTATTTTCCATCTCACGTCCAATCCGTCAGGAAGCCTATTGGCTCAGCTACCAAAATAGTCCCAGGGCCTGATTGCCGCTCAACAACTTTGCTGTTAGCAGTCTGGCTCAAGACACTGACCTGCTAGCCAAGATCTTACTAATAGCTTCCTGAGAATCCTCATGCCTTGCCTCTTGATAGTCTCCCAAGTCTGTCAATTCCCCTATGTGGACAATAGATTTAGCCTTCAAACATAGGAAACAGCTAGTGTCTAGTCTAGGGCTTGCATGTCATGCTGGACATCCCCAATCCTTTCTATAGTTCTCGACGCTGTGAACTACCCACTCCCACCACTACCGTAATCAGCCCTTCTTCCTTTCTAATCTTAGCTTCTGCCTCTGTACCCCTTTATCTACTCCAATCCAACTAGCCCAGCCTTTGTTTACCTCAAAGGCATCAGGCATGCTCCCAGCATGAAGCCTGCAGCCAGCAATCCTGGGTTTCAAGAATGCTGTTCAATCTTTAACAGCCACGCCTGCTCCTCACCTTCTAGTCTTTGCTCTAAAGCACCTCGCCCTTGGGATCTGTTTGGAATAACGTATCAACACTGTCCTCCCCCATCCATTTCTTCTGATCTGTAGTCTTTTCTAGCATACCATGTAGTGTGATGATACCCTACGGTATGCTGCTTATCTTCCACCTCTCTCTGTTAGAATGCAATCTTTACAAGGACGTGATCTATTTGGATTTTGGATACAGTCTAAGTGGGCTGGCACTGCCTGAGCCCCACTAGCTATTTGGTGAACATTGTTTGAATGAATCACCGAATGTCTGACTAGTATATAAATTCCTTCAGTGTCCTGAACTTATCAGACTTCATCAGCAAATCCTACTTTCCAATGTAGCACCTTTTAGCTGTCAGTAAGTAGATCCATGTGAGCTGTATTTCAGTGGGTCACACTCAGGAGAGGAAAACTGTGCCAGCTAATAATAAGCCCATTTTACGTATACTTCCCCTCCAGTGCCTTGGAGCTATAACATAGAAGTCGGCCTCTGTGGTTTTAGTGACCATGACCTGCACCATCATTCTCAGGCTGTGAGGGGGTGCATGTGTGCCTCAACTGGCACAATGCTGGGATGGGGGATGACAAGCTGACTATGAAGTTTTCAGGAAACTCACATGGCAACTTCCCCCAAATAACCTTGCTCTAGTTCCTCACTGTGCCAGGAACCCAGAACCCCAAATTCAGCAGAGCCTTGGCTCTTCTCAGTGGCCTCAGTGGGTTAGGATTTTTTTTTAGGTTTGGTTTTTTTTTTCCCCTAACATCAAGTGCTGAAAAAATATGAAAATTTCCCATGAGAACCTGTTGTGTTTGCATTCTGGCACGGCACAGAAAAGCCAAAACTGCAGTTTGCAAATGCAGAAAATAGCTCTAGCTACATTCCTTTTATATTTATTTATTTATTTATTTTTATTTTTTTATTATTTTTTTTTTAGCAGACTCTTGGGTAAGTTTCCAACTCACAAGCAGTCAATGGGATCTTATTTTTTGATCAAAATATAATGTCTAACAGGTGGGCTATGTTGGAGTCAATCTTTGCCAGGTGGTACAGAATCAGGAAAATGATTGTAGACCTGTGTAGAAATGATCACGAGTCCTCCCGGATCAAACTGTTCTTACAGAGAACAGCTTCCAAGCTCCACCCACCGCTCTGAGGGAAGGTAGGTGTTTTCCCAAATTGATTGGCTCAGCAAACCTGCTGCTCTGGAATCACTTTGAACTGACAAACTTCACAGAACAGGATTTGATCCTGAGCAGACGGCGCTGCCAGGATCAGGCATGGATTATGCCTGGCAATTCTTTACCGACTTTGGTACATCACAGACCTACCGTGCTGCAGCGGAGTGACAGGCACAAAGTGATCATTTACAACCATTTAGAAAGGAGTAAATAAATTAGAATTTTCCTTTAGTATAAGAAAAGACCATCTCTGCTTAAAATAGATATAATTCTTCCACGACCTAGAAACAAACATTTCCCTCCTCCTGGTGTAAGGGAAATCAGTCATCTTTGTAACTGTGATAATTCTCTAGCCACCTGCAAGGCTAATTTACGTTTGTTCCTCTTTCGTTCTAAATATTCCATTCTGCTGTACTATTTTACCATATTTTCTAGAATCACACCTTTGCTTACAATATTGTTTTCAATATATAAACTAGGCGTACAATGCAACAGTAAAAGTGAATAGGTTAGCACTATAATTTTTTTCAGTTTAATTTTCAACAAGGAAATAGGCAACAAAATATTTGCTATCAGAACTGAGAACACATCTTGGGTATATGCTTGGCTTGTCAAGTTAAAAAACATAATTCAATTTCCATAAGAATTTTTCCAAGCATTCTAGGTGCAAGGCACCGCGCTGATGGGCAGAGACGATAAGGACGAGTCTGTATGGAGAGGCAGACACTCCCACTGGCAGCCGCAGCATGATGTAGTGATGATTCTGTTTACATGGAATAGTCACAGTCAGCAAATCCACAGAGACAGAAAGCAGATTAATGGCTGCCCAGAGAGCAGTGGGAAACAGGGAGTGACTGAATAATGAATATGAAGTTTCCCTTTGGGTGATGAAAATCTTCAGAAACTAGACAGCAGTGATGGCTACACAACATACTGGTGAATAAACAAATACAATAATAGTAATGTTACATTACATACAATTTTTTGGTAAAGCATCGTATAAAAATTGGTTAAGCAACAAACAGGCAAATCCCTAGTGTTCTAAGGACAAATTATCCTTTTATTCATTCTTTCAGCCAATAGTTACTGAGTACTCATTCTGCCCATTGAGAGCAGCGCTGGGTACTGGAGATCAAATGTTGAGCTCAGCCAAGCACGCTCTTTCTCCCTTATACTATTGTCTTGCAAGTTTAACTCCAGACAAAGGCTAAAAGGGAAATGAAATATGTAATCAAGAAACTTGGCCTAATTGAACACTTGGACAAGGGTCAAGGATGACCATTCCAAAGAAGAAGCACTGGTCTGAGTTTTAAAGGATGACTAGAAGCAAGAAGAGGGGACTGAGCCAGAGGAAGAGGTCAGACATGGAGCTGTCAGGGAGAGGGTACAGTGTTTATAAAGGACAGACAGCAAAGACAGAGGAAGAAACTTGTCATAGACTTGAACAGCAGGTCAGTTACAAGCTATATTCAGAATCTGAAGGGTTGGGAGCCCTTGGAGGGAGAGCTGAGAGTAGATGGGCCACAGGGAATGTGGGAGACCATGATCACTGCCATGGGGAAGGCAAAGGAGGGTGCAGAAGGATATCAGTGTGAAAGACGCTTACAAAGTTCCTCATACAGAGGTTGGCGGTCCTTAGAATTAAGAAAGAGGGACTGGAGAAAGACAGGGAGCATTCCAGAGACAACTTTTGGAGACAAAGAAAGAAATTGCTGAGGAAATGACTTAATGGTTCAGGGTGTGTGCCATCACACTGACTCAGGTATGAAAGCTTACCACTGTTTTGTCTCGGCTTCTCTCATGTGAAGGTTTTCCTATGCAGTTGAGAATTTTAATTGATAATTAACAATAGACCTATGTTGAAATGAAAACTGTACTTTTTGTAACTCATTGAGGTCTATATTAACTCACCAGGAAAAGCTACAAACATACTTCTGTTACTTGTAGCCAATACTTTGCTTTTCTGCTTTTGTTTTAACTACAAAAGTGAAATGCCAATAACAAGGCAAAGAACGCCACCATTGATTGAGCATTTACTCTTAATGTGCAAAGCACTTACATTTCTCCTACATTGTTTTATTTTTAAATCTATACCCTATAGAGTAGATCTTTCACATTATTTAAAGAAAAGAACAACATAACTATAATAAATATGTATTTGGGAAAGGTGTTTCTGTGCATAGTGGGCCATATTTTAGTGTTTTTAAATTATTTTGTTCATACATGTTACTGGTTTGGGAGGAAAAATTTGTACTATGTAAAAGACACCAGCAGCAAGTGAAATCAGATAAGCAAGCAGGCTAATTACATAATGCTTGGTTAATGTCTTGTGGGCAAACCAGGATCTTCTCTGTGAAACTTTCTGGAATATTGGGCTTAAATATATAACTAACACAAATATGTTTGAAAATTAAAATATATTTAAAATAAGTAATGTTTGAAGTGAATTAATAAGTTATTTACAAATACTAATAGGTAGAAATGGGATACCTAATCAGATCCCTGGTTATCTATTAATTTCATACTCATGAGGGTCAAGAGCTGCACTAATCTATGACTATAAAGATATGAATTTAAGTAACGGCTTAATAGCACTTAGCTAAACAGAAGTAGGTCTTCCTGTCAGTCCTACAGCTACCAACTCACAGGTTCTTGTATTGGGTAACAATACCCAATACAAGTTCTATATTACAGAACAAGCCATAAATCTAACTGGAAAGTGAATGGCTGCTCACATATTTGTGTCATTAATGCACCGGTGGGCATATCTTACCAGGGCAGTAGTTATTAAAATTCATGGGAGTAGGTAATATTGTTGATTAGTTTTCTCCCCAGTCATATACAAAAAATTTCCTGCACTTCGAAAGGGATGAGGACTCCAGGTCAGTACTGGTTTGCTTTTTCCATGTCCTATGACTCAAGTATGTAGTGTTTTCAGCAACAGGGTCTTACACTGAGTTCTATAAGGTAACTGAGAACAACAATAATGGCTTGTAATGCTTTTGCTCTCTGTGGGATCCCAGTGACCAGCAACTCAACTTGAAAACAGGTAACTCCCACCTGGCCCTGGGAGTTTTGTATGACTCTTTAACAGTCGATGGAAATTAATACAGAAACAGTGATCAGTGTGTGTATAGCGAGAGAGACTATTCAGTGCTCAGCCCTTAATTCAGAAGCTACATCACACTTTTCACAAGTCTCACGGGTCATCACAGAGAGCGTGGGGATTGTAAAAGACAGAGGCAATGAGGACTGCTGGGAAACAATGCTTTCCAGAGAGTACAGCTTATCACACGCACAAATTCACAATGGCTGCCAGTGTACGTTCAGGACCTACACACGATCAAGCCAGGCAAACTCCCAGTGTGGGTGGGAGTTTAATTAAGTCCTACTTCTAGGTGAACAGTTATTGGCAATTGATGACTTCCAGAGAAGGGGAATGCTAGTTTTCTTCAGGAATGCAGACCTTGATAGGACTCTATGCTCCTGTAGATGGCCCCATGCCTATGCCCACATGCTGGCAGAGTCAGTGAATTTGAAAAAAGAGCACAAAAAGTTGGGAGAGTAAAGCAGAAGGGGTATAGGAAAGGAACTGGTTGGGGAAGAAGGGTTGGGTTTTATCAAAACACACCAAATGGGTATATGAAATTCTCAAATAATAAATAAAAAAGTCAATGAAAAGTTTAAATCATCACTCTTACTCAACGAATTAGATTTCCCAATTCTAATTTTGTGTGTGTCACTTTTGTGAGTTTGTTGATACGTATTTGTACCAGTTACATCAGTGTTTTCATGCTTTCTTTTGACACACTTGATGTTGCCTGTGCCCTGGACTGTGCACTACCAGACCCTACCTGCCCTTGTGGAAGGAATCAACAACATGGACTCCCCGGAGCAGGTGAGAAACTCCTCAGCAAGTCCGTCTGAAAGCTGCTGCAGACTCCTTTAATACCCTCCATCTCGTTGGTCCCAAGAAATCATCTCTTCTAAACAGCAGTTCTCGATTGGCCAACATTGTTTGCTGCAGCAATTCTTGTGGGGGAGGGCGGGCGGGCGGGGGGGGGGGGCGCGGGTGTTTACATAGAGATGACTCCACTTTACATTGCTCTCACAGGGAGAAGGCTAGCATGTCCATAAAGAACCATGAATGGCAAAAGACAACCACAAAATTACAAAGAAAGTAACATCACTAAAGCACAGCTACCTGTTGCTGGAGCTGGGGGTGTTCTTGATGCATCTTCAACTCCGAAATGGGGGCAGGGGTAGGTTAGAAAGCTATTGTGCAGATTGGTGGTAAAAGACTTGCCTAATGAATAAGGAGGAACCTAGGGTTGATCCTCATATCAAACAGGTTTTAAACACCAGTATCATACTGACAGGTGAGGCAAAATATTCATGGAATTGTAAAACAATTCTGTCCCTCCATGACCTCTTGTCATTTACTGCTATGAACCACTTCAAGCCATTTTGCATTCTCTCAGCATCAAATGCCCCCCTTCCCTAACCCTCCGATGGGGATTCTACTAACCAAGACATGCCCCCTGTGAAATTCTCCACATACTGATTTAGACAACATTTGCTCTCAAGATCATGATATTTAAAAATATGTCCATTATGGTTACATCCTTTAAAGACTGACAAAGGTCCACAGTAGCCTCTGAGGCTTTTTGTGAACCAGCGCAGAAGAAGAAAAGATGAGGCAGCCAAAGTCTCTATGACTACGGTATTTTATGGATTTAAGGATGGCCTTATCTGGCATCAATGGGAGGGGAGGCCCTTGGTACAGGGAAGGCCTAATGGCCCAGTGTAGGAGAATGCTAGGCTGGTGAGGCTGGAGTGGGTGGGTGGGGAGGGGAGCACCTGTATAGAAGTGGGGGTGAGGTGGGGTGGGATAGGGAGTTCGCAGAGGGGAAATTAGGAAAGGGGATAACATTTGAAATGTAAATAAATAAAATATCCAATAAAAAGGTTATTACAAAAAAAATAAAAGCAAGCATTGTTTATTGGGAAGACACCTCATGGACTTAACTGGAATCATAAAAGCTCAGCCATCCCCATAGAATCACTGCCCTCAGACCACCAAGATGTGTGCATCAAGATCTAAGTGACAAGTCGGGTGGTAGTTGTTAGGGTTTAAATCTTGGCCCGTGCCGGGACAGAACACACCAAGTCAATATGGTTCCACACGGAGAAGTTTAATGAGAGAAGAAGAGTAGAAGGGAGGAACAAAGGATTCCAGCCACGGGCATGTGGAGGGAAGGAAGTGTAGAGAGAAGGGACAGGGAAGGGGGGAACAGCAGGGAAGAACAAAGAGCAAGCAAGAGGGAGAGGAGGGGCAAGCAGCCCCCTTTATAGGCAGGCACAGCTGTTGCTAGGCAACGGTGGGGCGGAGCATACCTGACTGCTGCCAGGTAGCTGTGGGGGTGGAGCTTAGACAGAATACCAACAGTAGTCTCTGGAAATGGAAGAGGGGAAAAAAATTCCTGTAGCCTGTGGCTTGCAATGGAAGAGAAGCCGCAAGCACTCAGAAGGGCAGAGGCAAGCACAGTTAAGCAGTGTTGAAAACCATTGTTTGCTGTTCCACAAAACCCAGCAGAGCCCTGATCTTCTCTGGACTGGGAGATCTAAAAGGTCGAAAACCAGAGATGGAGTTAAAGTCCTGAAAAGCTTCATGGGCAAAGCAATGATTCGAATGATGAACTGGCTAATTCCAATCTCAAGGATGAACAAGGGGACTGAGGAGTATCCAATCTTCAAGGACACGCATTAAGTGAGTGACTTACTGTTACCATATTTGGGCTAACTTTGAGGGCAAGAGAAGAGTGAGAAATGAAGAAAAACAAGCTTAGCCATAAAAAGGAATTGTAGAACTTCATGTCCCAGCAAGTGGGTAAAAATGTTAACATTGCTTTTTTTATGGCCTAATAAATGTCTTTCATAAAAATTGTTGAAAACATTCTCCCTAGATCTCTTTATTAGAGAGAAAAACATATTATTGATCAAAAGGAGAAGTTGATCAGGAAAGAGGGTTAAAAGGATGTCAGGGCTTGGAAAATATCAACCATCTTTTTAAACTTCATGGCCCAGTAAAATAAGGATTTTATACATGTGCTAGAAATAGGCCCAGACAAACGAAGCTACTTATCTGTTGGTATGAAGTTGAAAGATGCAGAAATCCAGACTTGAAACCTGCCAGAATGGGAAACTCTCCCACCCAGCCTTCAAGACTTCTCTAACTACCTACAGGCGGCGTGCATCAGGACAATGGTAATGAACCATGCATGACTGGTATGATATCTAAATTTTTAGGAAATCACAGGTTAATTTGTGTGAACAACACATAGTGATGATTCTGTCCCTGCTTTTAGAACATTGCAAAACTTTATGGGCCTCAACATGATGATCTGACCTCTTTTGTAGATAGATAGCCACATAAAGCTCAGGTAGCAAGGCAAGGCATTCCAGATGGCTCGACTAGCAGGTGACAGCCTTGGTCATCCACTTCTCACCGCATATTAGTAAATTCTGATAGCACAAGTCCAAGAAGAGTGTAAGTGATTTCCACCAAATGCCTTTTGTTGGGGTTTGTCTATAATACTGGAATAATTAGTTTTCAAAAGTAAATTGCTCTAGGGAAATTCAAAGTAGAATTTAGACTGACTTTGTTTTTGCTGTCATGAATTCAAGCCAATTTGTAGGCTTTCACTGTACCTAGTAAGAATCTCTCAGTTAAATAACTATCTCATTCAGTGGGAAATAGCAGGAGGAATTTAGAAAATGTATAGCTTTTGTATAGTCTTTGTCCCCGCACTAGTCACAGCATCTCATGGCAGATAGGTATATATATATATATATATATATATATATATATATATATATATATATATATGTGTGTGTGTGTATATATATATATATATATGTGTGTGTATATATATATATATATATATATATATATATATATATATATATATGATGGCAAACCCCAGAGAAGCAAAAAAGATAATTAAATCTGGGGCATATTAAACCCAAAATGTTTGTTGGTCTGTGAGGTATAAAGATCCAGAGGATAATGAGAGACCAACCATCCCCAGAGAATCACTGTCCTCAGTCCTTCAAGATGTGCTCATTTTAATGTGGTCAATGTAATATGTCAATCTCAATATCTACACATATATTCCATATATTTCACTTATATGGTATATATTCCATATACATGTGTGTGTGTGTGTGTGTGTGTGTGTGTGTGTGTGTGTGTGTATGTGTGTATCAGTGAGAATCCCTGCATGAGGCTGAAACTTTAGACTAGTACAGACCAGGGTCTTAGTTAGGGTTTTACTGCTGTGAACAGATACTATAACCAAGGCAACTCTTATAAAGGCGAACATTTAATTGGGGCTGGCTTACAGTTTCAGAGGTTCAGTCCATTATCATCATAGTAGGAAGCATGGCAGCATGCAGGCAGAAATGGTGCTGGAGAGGCCGAGAGTTCTACTACTTTTTCCAAAGGCAACCAGGAGGCTGGGTGTATTTTCACACTGTGCATAGCTTGAACATTTGAGGCCTCAAAGCCCAGCCACGACTGGGCCACACCTCCTCTAACAAGGTCACACCTCTTCCGAGAAGGCCGCACCTCCTAAGAGTGCCACTCCTTATGGCCAAGCACTCAAACCCATACCTATTCAAACCACCACAGTCAGCCAGCCAGCAGGCTGATGCACTAGAAATAGCAACGTCCCTTCAATATCCTCTGGATCTGTATACCTCATAGACCAACAAACATTTAAGATTAATATGCTCCAGATTTAATTATCTTTTCCACTTTTCATTCTCTGGGGTTTGCCATAACTCTAATGTACCCCTAAACTTATCTTTTATATAAAGTGATGGTGAAGTTTTATTTAAATAAAAAACTCACCATGTTTAAAGGATAAAGGACAAGCTTCCTAAGATGTCATAAAAGTTCTCATCAATCTTTCTTCCTTGATTTCCCATTGGCCACTTCAGCGTATACGACAAAGTGGATACTTGTATTTATTTATGCAAATGAACAAATCCACAGACTGCAGCCACTTATGTTGGATACAGAAAAAAATGGTTTTTCTTATCTTTTGAAACCCAACCCTCTTTTCTCTTTTAGCCCTAAAATGTGCCCTTCCTCACTTCTTTTCCCTTACAGTATCTGGTTCAATTCCTGAAGAAGTCTTAGACAAGAGTCATAAACATTTGCTATTTTTTCTTTGTTTCAATTCATTCTCAAAACATATACAATTTCCATTCCAAATACTTATTCACTAACTTTTCTTTATCTTCATAGCCACTGAGCTTTAGTTTGCTGTTTTCTCCCCTCAGTTTCTGAACAGTCACTGATTTTGGTCTCCTTCAGGTCACTGTACTCACTCTGCAGTCTGATCTGCTCTGAACACAGTAGCAAGTCTGACTTTTGTACAACTATAAGTCAGCTTCTACTTAAACACTGCTGTAACTTTCTTTTTTTTTCAAATCCTGTTTTGAATGATGGTTCTTAACCTTCCTTGTAACCCACTACCCACCAGAGGTAGAGGAAAAGAAAGAATACAGGGGAAGTGGACCTGGTTAAAAATGGTTCTTTGGAGCAACTTCTGTCTGTATTGTCTGGAAATCAGCAGTTCAGTTTATAGGTTATCAGTGGCAGCTCAATCAATTTGCAAGCACTTCACGGATACTCCAGCAGTCCCGTTCAGTAAAGTTGAGTTAGCAACAGCTGTGACAGGACATAGCAGAGACAGCCAGGTCTCAACTTTGGCTTAAGTCAGCAGGAGGAACCAACAGAAACACCAGAAGTTCTTGGCTGTGCCTCTCTCAGGGAAGCAATGATCAGTGAAGTGAGACCCATAAGCGTTGCACAGCTAGCTGTGCCAGCAAGCCAAGCTCTGTCTCCATCAGTCCACAGAGTCCTATTTATACCTCCAAACATCAAGTGTTCTTCATGTGCCTTGCCTCCACAAGGGTCTTGCTTCAGCATGCCATCCAATCAGCCCAAGTCCTTGGAAGCAGCAACAAACTGCAGCACACCACCAGAAGTTTTGGGTGTGTTTCTCTCTATGGAGTCATGACTAATACAGTTCAACCACACAATGTAAGGCAGACCAATACATGCATATCATTAGCAAGGAATTCTTTATCACATGCCCTTTCATGTATTTGCTTTAGCGGAACATTCTTTGTCCTGTGTCTGCTTCAGCAAAACAATTCTTCACTTGTCTTCCTTAGCCTTTCACACCTGTGTCCACTTTAATGAAATGTTCCTTCGCATGTTTATCCCAGCAAAACACATTCCAACAGACTTTCCAAAGAACCCTTAAGTTTCCACACTGCCACTGCTTTCCACTGTTACTAAAATGTATAATTTCTTTGCAATACATACAAGTCCACATCTTCTATTTCTTCTTTCCCACCACTTCCCTTCTTCATGGAACTCCAGCTCTTCCCTTCACCTCAATATCCTTTACCAGCACAAACTCTAGCACATTAAAATTTGCTTGCTGGTCTGTCTCCCTAGACAAGTCTCCAATTCATTCTCCCCATACCCCCCCTGCCACTTCCCAGGCTTCACTTATATTGGACTTCAGATAGTCCTATTCACAAACACAAATACTGTCCTACTCTGTATCCATAGCCCCTGAGACCTAGAATCTCTGCTTTATCACATTTTAGTTATTAGTTTTATCTCCTCCTGTAGGTATGCAAAGGCATTAATTTCTTTACATTCTTATGAGATTGCAGACCTCACGCAGCTTGGAGATGAATGTTGTCATTCATACATAGATAGCTGGAGAGAGAGAGAGAGAGAGAGAGAGAGAGAGAGAGAGAGAGAGAGAGAGAGAGATTGCCTTCTACCCTCTTTCTGTCACAAAGCCTTAACATTAAACGCAAGTTAAGGAACCAATAAGTTTGCTTGAACTTGTTTACCTACCTGAAATTGGTAACAGCTATTTGTATCTTAAGCCTTTGCCAATTAGATGAGTTAATGTATGTATAAATACAGAATGGACTTTAAGCAACTTAGGTTACTCTCATGGTCCAATGGCTCTCATGATGGTAATAAGAGCTATCCCATATTCTTTTGGAAATAGACAATGATTTGACTAAGTGTCTCTCTCTGATAGTGCTTCAAGGTCAGGAATAGAATGAAGGGATGAAAGTTTAAACCATTACAAACCAAGAACTATTGGAAGTATTAAGTACATGCCAACAACAGCCCGACGCCAAAAGGAGTAAGTTCCCTAAAACTGGTGGCTATTGCTTATACATTAAATAAAGACTAGACTAAACAACGCTCGTGCTTCCCGCGAACTCAGGGATTCTATAATTACAGAGAGCAACAGCACTGACAAAAGAAACTGCAAATTTGCACATGTAACCTAAAAGGGAAAAGGTTCCTTTACAGCTCCCAAGGCTGCCACATGGGACAGCACTGAGGAAAACACTTTGTGGTAGAATTTTCCAAGGAAAACTAACCCTGTCAGTTGGCAGGTCTAAGTGTAAAAGGTCTCCATGTCTTAGATTAGGGAGCCGATAACCGAACAAGCTTGCTCGGGCAAAGTTGCATGTTGTTCTTAGAAAGGACTCCCACGTAACATGCTAGAAAAGGTAACTTTCAAATGTGCTCGTCCATGAGACAGATGCTGAAGGTGAAGAACGCTGAGAAACATTTCCAGCCTGTTAGAAGGCTATGGGAGCAGAAAAGTCAACAACTGGTACATTTGCATGTTGCACCATTTCTGGGAAATTGGCCCCCAGACATCAGCATAATATGGTAGACTCAGAAATACCTAGAAGGGTCTGTTCCTGATCATTAAATGACAAAAGGTATAAGATAATGTCTGCAGAAGAGCGGTCGCTCACTTATTCTCTGCCCTGGGATCTTGCTGGCTATTAGGATGTTAGTTCCTCCCTAAACCTCTCCCTCCTCCGTCTCTGACGCTTAATCTCAAAAGCACATAAAACTTTGTGCTAGATGTTTGTGAGAGCAGCCAGGAGTCACAGACGGAGAGACAAGTGTGCAGTTGTTTCATTTCTTAGTAACTTTCCAAGTGGCTTGGACAGCTGTGTGGGGGAAACTGGCTCCCTTGTCCTTGTGTCCAGTGTCCATCCTTCAGGGCTTCCTGGCACCAACATTTTGAATTTTTTTCAGAGAGCCATCCAATCTACATTTCTACCTAGAGAAGTTGAATCCGCATTCCACTTCGGCTTCTGCTTTTAAAGTTCTCACTGGTGCAGGAGAGGGCCAGGGGCTGAACTCAGGGCTGGGGAAGTGAGAGATGAGTTTCCTGGAGGCTTCTGGGCAAGGAGCATACAGCATGTTCTGGGAGTCTCCATTCTTACTGCAGAAGACACTGAGAAGCATATGGCCCTAGAGCTGTGGAGAATCTTGTTCTCAAAACAAGAAATATTTCATTCAGGCAACACTGACATGTGGGAAACATGCTACAGGCAGAGCACTGTCTTCTGCTACTACATATACAAAGGGACGTCTACCTCAAAACCCTTCCAGTGCCCTTTGACACAATAAGAGATTGTACAGGTGGGATTAGTGTTTTGAGATATAGAAATTATCTTGAATCATTGGTATAACCCAATGTAACCTCAAGGGACCTTCTACCGAGGGAAGAAGGAGTATCCAGGTCAAAAAGGGTGAATTGCCAATGACACAGGAAGAATAGACATTGGAAGGTGGAATGCTGTTTTTCTAGAGATGGCAGACTCTAGAACATGGAAGCAGATTCTCCAACAGTTTCCATAAAAATCATAGCTTCGTTTGCATCCTGATCTCTAGAATTGTAATTTTCTCTTTCTGGGGTGTGTGTGTGTGTGTGTGTGTGTGTGTGTGTGTGTGTGTGTGCTATGCATGCATGTGTGTGGTATGTGTATCTGTGTTGGTATACATGCACGTGTTGTATGTTTGGTGTGCATGCTTATGTGGTATGTGTGTGTCTGTGTGTGGTGTGCATGCATCTGTGTGTGTGTCTGTGTGTGGTGTGCATGCATCTGTGTGTGTGTCTGTGTGTGGTGTGCATGCATGTGTGGTGTGTGGTATGTGGTGTGTGTGTGGTATGCATGCATGTGTGTAGTGTGTATGTGATATGCATGCATGTATGGTATGTGGTGTGTGTGTGTGAGTGTGGTGTGTGTCTGTGTTGGTATGCATGCATGTATGTGGTGTGTGTGGTGTGCATGTATGTGTGGTGTATGTGTGTGTGGTGTGCATGTATGTGTGGTGTATGTGTGTGTGGTGTGCATGCATGTGGTGTGTGTGTGTGTGTGTGTGTGTGTGTGTGTGTGTGTGTATGTGTGTGTCTGTGTGTGGTGTACTTATTTCTAGAAATCTTTGTCCTTGTTGGGGAAAAGTTGGTGAGTTCTATGCGGGTTCAGAGAGTCATTACTGACCTTTCATATGGAGAATAAAACTTCTTCTCACTACATGCTATTTTAATGAAACCTCCTTACTCATAACTTGGTGATTACACTGCTGAGGGATGACTGTGTTCAGAGATAACTTATGGAAACAAATGCCCATGCATCTCAAGCCATAGTTGAATAATTAAGGCCGTGGTGTTTCTATGAGGTGTGTTGTCATAGGAACAGAGGCTTTCCAGAGGAATTGAAGATGTCTCAAAGAGACTCTTCCATCAAAGGATTACCTATTTGTTCACTTTGCCATGGATTTAATGACTAAGGAGTTACTCGAGCTTTCTTCAACATAGAGTCCGTTTGGGGTTGGTACGGTGGGCAATGGAGGCAAGGGACTTGCTACTTACTGCTGCCAAGAAGGGGGTCAGAGACCCTGCATGGGCAGTGTGGTCCACGAGTTCAGGCAACCCTCTTCAACAGAGGCAGGCCTGAGGTGACAAGAGAACTAAGGGATAATTTGAGTGGCAACTTTAGGAGGGCGTGTGAGTCATCTGTCTTAAGTCATTCTAAAACGATGATCCAGGAACACAGAGAAGATGGAAGTCTGCCAAAGCTAACTCAAGGTTGTCTCTAGAAGGATCACTCATATGCCTGACAGAATGTGTTCCTAAGTAGGAGAAAGGAGGCATCATTGTATCCATGAGTGGTAAGGTGACAGGACAGGGGTAACCTACAAATTCTATTCTCCATGTGGTTTCTTGGGCCAGACCTTGAGCCTAATCTGTCTTAGCAGTGGGGGATCCTGAAAACAATGTGAATTCTGGATGCCAAGGACTAGGGTCCTAGGTATAGCTTTGAAAAGTAGAAATTCTTATATTTAAATTAGAAACTACTGCCAGCCTCTGTATTTGTTAAAAGACACACGTTGCTGTCAGAAATTAAACCTTATTACATAAAGACTAAAAGCAGCTAGCCAGTACTTAATAATTATTATTTCTACGACCACCAGGTGCTTATAACATAATTCTTAGAATAGGATGGGTCCTGCATAATAAAACATTATCTACATAATTATTAAATAAGTAATAGTATGTCTATAAACTACAACTGTGGTCTGGGCACTCTTTTAAGCACTTGTATTAATCAATACAATCTTCAGAGTAACCTATCTAGTAGCTGACATTTCAGACAATGACACTAAAACCTAAGAAAATACGTCAGTTGCCCAGAATTATGGGAGAGGAGGTGGCAGGGCCAGGATTAGCACTGAAGTCGAATCCTAGCGTGAAGCTGCAGAGCTCATTCTGTGAATAGGATCCCGACTGCTATGTCTTGCTGTGTTCCCCTCCCCATCCCCATGATACATGCTGAGTAGAGACTTTAGCAGAAGGCATGTCTTTGACTTTGAAACCCACAGAAGAGGCACATTGCAGCTTTATAAGGCCACTGGAATAAGTGTAAAACCGTATGCACCCCGGAAATACATACATCTTCTAAAACAAAATGCAGACAGGACTTCGGAGGTAACAGTAGGTGCCTGCAAAGCCTGGGGAAAGGGAATGAGCAAGGATCCAGAGCAGGATGAGGATCTGACCCACTCTCCCCCCTCTCATGTCAGGAGCAGAAAAGGCCTGAAAACCACGAGCAAGACAAAGCCCTCTCGGCAACGTCCCTGTTGCCGGACTTAATAAGCACTAGCGACTGAATCTCCCCATTTCACAACTGAGGGTCTCGAGTCTCAGGTGGATACAGTAGTAGTGGGCTGGTGCTCACTGGGTAGACTGTGAAAAGGGGTCGGATGAATGGGGTCGGTTCTCGGTTGCGGTGGTGGTGAGGGATGTAGAGATGAGGACAGAGAGACCTGGAGAAAGAAGTGTGAAACGATGTCAGATTCTCAAACAGTAAGTTCTATCTGCAACGAGTCGCTCTTTGAGTACTCCTTATTGGAGCGAAATGGAGGATACTCTCCAAGGTGGGGAGGGAAGTGATTGGTTAAGAATATACACGGTCAGGAGAAGAGTTTGAATGGTGTGGAGGGCATGAAAGTGTTTTATCTGGGACAAAATGTGATGGGTTTTGTGAGACTCTGAGACCTGGAAATCTCATAAAATGTGACCCACCTTCTAGGTGGGAAGCTGAGGTCAGGGGATGAATCAGGTTGATAAGAACAGCCCCCTCCCCCAGGCTGCTTGTCCAGAGTTAAACTTGAGAGCATTGTTTTTCCATCATGCACAGGGCCCCTTTCTCTCTCCAGCTGAGTACATCTGGGCTTGGGGGAAAAAAAGATCTGTGGTGTCAGGTTTAAATTCCTTGATTAGTCGGCTAAAGAGGAGAAAGGATGGCTAACATGTTGGGTCAGCATTGTGACCTCCCTGGGGGAAGAACGTGATCTGACCAACTACAAACATAGAGCCGAGATCAGCAGAGGCCATGGTGGGCTTTGTGCCTATGGCTAGAATTTATATGCACACGAGCTGGAAAAGTTGGTGGGGAGTTTGAACCATGTGTTTTACAAGGTGCCACTACTCTTTGGACTCTTCTGGTGTTCTTTTAGAAAGTACGACAGAGTCTGGATGAGAAGGACAACTGTTGGGAGATTTTCACTCACTTGAGCACCCATGGTGGAAAACCCTGTGAAGAGCCAATCAGAAGGAGAGCCAGCAATTTAGAGAACCAGGACAACAACATGGAGTAACCAGGCATCATGGCTGCCACACTGTCCACTTAGTGACATTTCTGTGTCACGTGGAAAGGTTCTTGAATCCTTAGATGGTCCCCATCATTCCAGCTTGGCTTTAGGAAAAGATTGAAAGTTGATTAGTAAGGTATGGAATGTCCAGGAGCTCTGTGCTGTTCTTCCCAGGCTTCTGGGAGAAAACAAGATAACTGGAGGCTGCAGTAGAGCTGTGAGCATTGGCTTTAGACACTGACCTTAGTCCTGTGGACATCACCCAGTTGTTCCACTCAAAATGCACTGGGACTGCCCTCCAGGGATCCAGCCTAGTCTTCAAAGCTCTAATCAGATGCATGTGCTTTTCGTGCTCACTGTCAATCCCAGCCCAAGGTGAGCACCAGGCGTTGAATTTCCTGAATGTGTGTAGTGGAACACCAGTCTAGCGTTGCAGCATCAGACCAGTTTCTTATTTCCTTGTAGATCAAAAACTAGTGAGATCGCCTTATGCCACACCATCATGGATTCTTGGGAGTCTGTCGGCTGGGTGCATTAATTCCTATAGAACACCCATGAGAACTAAGCAGAAACCCACAGAAAAAGTGCCAAGACCCAACAAGGCTTTCACAAAGGTTAACTGAATTCTTTCCTGTGTGTTTCAAACACCTAATGTAGTAGAAAGTCATATTTTAGTTCAGCTTTTTCCCAAGTTCCAGATGTTTATATTCAGCACATTTTTTCTTTGTAATACTGATGTACCATTAGTGATACTTATTAGTGTACTATTAGTGATTGAATGTTTTCTTCAAACCTACTTAAGGGGTATTTAAATTTATTTTAAAACAAATTTGGTATTGCAACTGTATATGGGAAGCCCACATTCCCTGCTAAAGTGAAACTCAAAACTGGACACAGTACAAAAGAAGCTGGATGGTTCATCTGAAGTGTTGCTAAGTACTGTGTTACCTGCCTTAGGGGAGACCTGGGGAGTAAAGAAGGCTTCCCAGTAGGCTGGCATCAAACTGAGAATATGAAAACCTCTTCCCTATTCATTTAATTCGCATGTTTCGACTCCTAAAATTATCTTACCTCCTACTTTTTAGAAGAGAAATTATAGTGGAGAGAAATTGGGGAGCTGGAGAAACCTCCATGTAAAATCTGCCCCAGGTGTGACTTGACAGTTGCTTTGGACCAATTACTCAGTCCGCATGCCTCAGTTTCCCTATATGTGAAGTGAAATGATCATCCTCCCTCAAGTTGAGGGATAGTTTCAGGGAGGAAATGCAATTAGAAACTGGAAAAAAAATGCGCCTTAAATTCCAAACAGTAAGTCAAAATGACAAGAAAAATTGCCTTGTCAGAGTGCAACCAAATAAAATACAGGTTGTTTGTGTGCCCAGCCACCTAATTTGCCAAGACAAAGATATTTTGTGGTTCTCATCCCAAACATCTGGACGACCTGTCAGCACATAACTGGGTGGCTTGAAACACCCAGAATTATATAAGTTTGAATGGTAACCAGGGCTGTTGGACTTTCTTCTTTTATTCCTTAGTATATTGACTTCACTTTCAGCCAGTCAAACTGTGAAAATAACAGCTGCTGTAAAAGACTGAGAAAATACAATTAAGCAAAAAGAATGAGACAAAAAATTTCCACCCCGCTATCCAGATATAGCAATTGTAGATATTTTCAAGTGTTTTCTTCTAGGTTTTTTTTTTAATGACGATTACACATATATTAGGTTTTTTTCCTCCAATGGAAAACTATTTCAGTTTTTATTTTGTTACGGAGTTTGTTGATTCCACAAACAGAAAATTTATACAATTTTAAAAATTGAATTTATTGACTTTTGTCTTGGTTGAGCACAAAGATATAACACTAAAAATTATATTTTTAGCACTGAATACATGCATACACTGTTTTTGCAACACTTCCAATCCCCTTCCACCCTCCAACTTCTCCTATGGTCCTCCAACTACCATCTCTTGAATGCATGACCTATTTTTCTATATTTATTTTTGTTGTATATAACAGCACACATATATGTGTCTATATTCTCTCTCTCTCCCCTCCACACACACACGCACGCACACGCACGCACACACACGCACACACACACACACACACACACACACACACACACACACGCACACACCATATACTAAGTACACTGGAAAGGTTTTATTTTTAAACCTTCAAGCATCAAGTCTGCGCCCATATCATTCCCATCCATCGTATGCCTAGGACACGTCATTCTACGATGTGGCAAAATTTATTTAGCCTAGTATCTAATATTATTTTAATTCCTTTTAATTCATATCGGTTCTGTTAAAATGCTCTAGATGCATTTTCTTTTGAATAAATAATTAGATATAATTCATTCAGATAAATGATAAACTTCTGGTCAAAGAGTATGAGAGTTTAAGCACTTAGTGGTGGTACGGGTGGCTCAGAGCATTTTTGACTCTGCCAGAGGACCTGGTTCAAGTTTCAGCACCTACATGGCAGCTCATAACCACTGTAATGCTTCTGGCACCAGACATGCACATAGTATGTGTTCATATGCATAGTCAAAACACTCAAACATATAACATGAAATAATAAAGCTCTAAACCACTTCAGTCTTGGGATAGTTATTTTATTTCTAAGTTTTTTGTTTTAGGTGTTTGGTTTGGTTTTATTTTCGTGTGAGGCAACCACATTTTATACAGCCCAAATTGGCCCTGAACTCACTATTGAGTTGAGACCAAACTGACCTTAAACTCCCAATCCCTCTGTTTCAGCCTCCCAAGTAGTAGGATTACAAATTTGCGGCACTGAGCCCTGACCAGCTCAGGAAATTTAATATCAATATACAGTAAAAGTATAAATAAAACACAATGTGAGTTCTTTTGCCCAAACACAGCAGTATCATTGTTTTAGTTGGTACATTTCTACAAGGATGCTAATGGTTTATATTTTTTCTGTTAGGAATTTTGTACTCAGACTTGAACTTCCTTTTTTCTTTTGGCTATTTTTGTCCTATACATATTGATTTGCCAGGAATCTTCATATATCTAGCAATTTTTATGTCATACATATTGGCACTAATTTTTTTCAGTAGTCTATTGACTTCATTTACATATTGTATAAATGACATATTGGAGATTAATGTACTATGTATAGTAATATTGATTAGTGATCTTTATGGCCATATTTTGGAGTTTAACATTTGACAAGTTGCAATGGTTATTTTTAATTGTCAACTTGAGACAATCTAACACCAGACAGTGGTGGGACATGCCTTTAATCCCAGCACTTGGAAGGCAGAGGCAGGCGGATCTCTGAGTTCACGGTCAGCCTGGTCTACAAAGTGAGTTCCAGGACAGCCAGGGCTGTATAGAGAAACTTTGTCTTGGGGGAAAAAACCAACTTGAGACAATCTAGAGCCCTCTATGAAGGAATTCTCCATAAGAGATTGTCTAGACAATGTTTACCTGTCAGCATGAGGTTATAAGGGGATCTGTGGGGAAACTGCCCACTGTGGGTGGCACTATTCCCTGGACAGTGACTTTCCATAATTATATAAGAATAGGAAAGATAAGCAGGCAACTACTAAGCATTTATTGATTGCTCTTTGCTTCTGACTGTGGATGCAATGTGATCTACTGTTTATAGCTCCTGCTTCTCTGACTACCTGGTCATTACAGACTGAGTGCACCTCTAGCTATGAGCTAAATAGACCCCTTTCTTCCTTTAGTTGCATTTGTCAGGGTATTTTTATCACAGTAGGAGGAGACAAAACTAATATAGGTAAATATGTAAATTTTAACATCTTTTCAGTATTTCAAGATTTTTTTTAATTGCACAAGTATATATAAATATAATTTTATTATAAAATGTTATATACTTATGGTGATTCATAGAAACAGTTCATTGTTTCCTTATTTAGTTCTTATGACTTCTATCTATGACCTGATCATACTCAGATTATGTGTCCATTTTTATCTAGTCATTGAATTCTAAAACTGTAGAAATATTTGATATCAAAACTTACAACTAAGTATTTAAACTTTATTAGATCCAAAACTGAGGAAAAGCTGGTATCTTTCAAACAGTTTGAATGTGTGCCTCCAAAATTTTTGTTATAGCAGTTAAATTCCAAATTTCACGTGTTGTGTATCTATGAGGAGGACCTTTCAAAGGAAGTTAAGACTAGAGGTGGTCCTGTGGGCGGGGCTTCCATCACAAAGCAGTGGCCTTGTAAAACAGCGAAGAGAAATGTGAGCTGGCTCAATCTACTGTCTTACTAAGATTGAGGACCACATTGTGAGGGTCGTGGGGAAAAAGTCCTCACCAGACTCTATCCTCTCCCCCCTTAGACTTCCCAGACCCTAGAATTCAGAATAAACCAGCTTCTATTCTACAAATCACCTGCTCTATGAGAGTCAGGTATATCAATAGAAAGCAAGATACCTACCCACATTCTCCCCGTCTTAGTTATTGGCAGATTCACCTTTTTGAGTGATCCTATGAGATTCTTTGAGCCTTTTGGCTCACTTTCTCTTATGCTCCTCACCCTGTTGTCAATAAACAGTACCAGCAATGTCTTCGACATACCTACAGAAATCAAACACCTCAAAGCAACTGCCCTACCCTCACCCTGGTCTCTGCCATGACCATTCTTCTTTTGTAGGAAAGCAGCTGTCTTCCCGAGTGTGTGTGTGTGTGTGTGTGTGTGTGTGTGTGTGTGTGTGTGTGTGCGTGCAGGTCAAATGAAACTTGGGAGAGCTGGTTTTCTCCTACCATATACGTATAGGAGAGCAAATTCAAGCCATCAGTCCAAAGTATGGCAGCAAGTATCTTTACCCACTGAGCTACCTCGCAGGTCCCAACAGCAGCTTTCTAATTCAAAGGCAACACTATAGTCTTCAGATGTCCTAAAAGTCCTACAAGATGCACATAGTGCTAGTGTTGCTCTCGCTTTTCCCCTCCTCTCCCTCCCTGTCCACGGAACTTTGTAAAAGCTAGGCTCGTGCTCATGCTCCCTCCAGACCTTTTGTGTGCTGTTTTCTCTCCCTAGGAATATACTCACATAACTGCATGTTCTTGCCACATCTCTACTCCTATGTCAGCTTCTGTGTTAGTTCATATTCCACTGCTTTCATAAAATACTGGACGTCAAGAGTGTATAAAGAAGATGCTTGTTTATCTCTCATAGTTTGAGATGTTGAAAGTCCAAGACTAGGAAGCTCATTTATGTAGCTTCAAGTGAAGGCTTAGGCAGAGGGAATAACCCAATGGGAGCACAGGTAGTGGGACCAAATGGAAGCCATGGAGAGAGCTTGAAGTGCAAAGCTCACTGCTTTATAATGTTCGCAGAGACTGATGAGCTTTCCAGCTGTGTCCTGACGCTATAACTAGTGTCTGGCACTGGGCAGGAACTCAATACTGCTTACTAAATAAGCTAATTAATTTCTGATGAGCACCGCTTTCCGTGGGCAATGCTTGGAATTGAACCCCGTCCACTGCAGAACTCCAGCCTGATACAGCTCCTCTATTATCGCCCTCAAGTGCAATCTATTCCTCATTCCCCTGGGGACACTAACAGTAAATAAAGGAAGATGGAGAACATTATATACAATAAACCTTATGAACGAAAACACTCCAACCTCGACACTATTAGGGCATCTGGAATTTATTACCCTGTGGAGTGTGAAGAGAGAATCTATTTGTTCCCAAGTGACTAGGCAGTTGTGTGGCTATTGTTAAAACTCTCTACCAATTATCCACTGCTCAGTTATGCCACTCAACATAAGTTACATCTGTCCTTACTCTGGCCAGGTGCCCGGGACTGTCTGCCTCTGTAACGGACAATTCTAAATTCAGAGCTTTGTAACAAACCTGGCTGTCTCTTATGGCTCCTTAGGCTTTATTATGTTTTCCTGAAGCATCTCTGGCTATTTTCATGAGTTCACAGTCTCAGATTTTATAATTAAGCTGCTAGTTCTAACAGACTTGGGCATGGAGAGATGGCTGAGCAGGTTATGGTTAAGACTGCATGCGACTTACAGAGGACCCTGATTTGCTTCTGGGTATCTGATGTCCTCTTCTGGCCTCCATAGGGGTCAGACAAATACAAATTACACATGCATACATGCAGGCAAAACACTCATATGCATAAAATAAGAAATAAACTGAATCTTCAAAGTTAGACTTTTAATTGTGATTACATTAAATACACAAATTTCTGTGTAATTGGCATGTCTATCTAGGTGTTCTGCTGTGTAATGTAGCGTGCCTTACTTCATGGCTCCTGTAGTCTAATGTCCTTCTTGGATTAATTACTTTTCCTATTAACATAATATGATGGATTTATTGCTGGCACACAAAGCAACTACCCCTTTTCCTGTATTTTTCAAAGTATTTAGTACTATTAAGACTGGGTTGTTCCCGTTCTCAACATCTTCAGCATTCCTGTTGTTAGAGTCCCTTTGGCTTTCAACAATGATTGTTATCATCTCAAATAATGATAATTTTATCACTCCACTGATGAGTTTTAGTCTGTACTGCATGTAACTCAGAAATTGAGATTGCTGTTTCTATGCTAACTTGGCAAGAATCGGTGCAATATTATGTATTTGCTCTTGGACACACTGGGAAGGAAGACTATAAGAAGGTGCACTGTTGAGGGGACCATAGCTAGAAGTGACCAGATGTTTGATCCCACGGGCTAAGAAGTATATCCATCATGGCTTATCTAGCATAAAGAGGGAGGGAGTTCACTTCCTTCCATCCTCCATCCGCTGTTCTTCTAAGCTTTGGCAGAAGAGGGGTTAATTTTGTCTCACTTCTGAGTTTTGCCTGTGTGGATGTCCACCATTGTCCTGGCACTTTCTATGTCTCTGGGTTTCAGGGGAAGCTCTAAGGAAGGACAGACATGCAGTGTGGTCTCAGTCTGGCAGATTGTGTTTGCTGTGCTACGAGGCTGATGAAAGTCTGGCGATCCAAAGTTGACATTGCTCACCGTTTGTAAGTCTGTTTACCTTTTGTTGATCCTCTGGTGTGTTGCTCTACCCCAGGGGAAACACCAGTGCAGTCTTCCAGAGTCACATTTAAATGTTGATTAATGTAACGTCCCTGTTTCTCTGTGAAGACTACAAATTCACTGAACGTCTTCCTTTGTGTGCAAGAGTTTCTCTGACTTCTTTTGAATGGTTTGTAATGTTATCTGTGATAGTGTATGTGTTGTAGATTTATATTTTTTTAAAAAGGGTTTCTTCATACAGTGAGATTTGCTTTTAAAATACATTTTGAAAATCATATCCTTTTCATTGGAATGATCCTTTAAATCTGGTACACTATTAGCATCTTTTTTGTTTTTACTGTTCATTCTTCCTATGGCTTATTATTCTTTATACGCTTTTCTGCCCATTAGTTTGGCATAGTATTTTATGGTTATATGTGTACTGTATGTAATGATGGGCTTTGTTATGACTTCCCCATACATGTACATCAGGTGCTTTGCTCAGGCCCACCTCCCATTACTCTTTGCTCTTTCCCCCCTCCCTCCCATTGCTCCTTCCTTCTTCCCAAACATCCCCCTTCTACTTTCACATTATGGACGTGTGTGTGTGTGTGTGTGTGTGTGTGTGCATGTGTGTGTGTGTGTGTGTGTGTGTGTTAGGATATATGTACATATGTATGTATGTATGTGTACATATGTAGGTAAAATTTCAGTATAGTTTTGATTTGTATGTATGGCATGAAATCTAGATTCCCATATAAGAAAAGACATGGCAGTTGTCTTTTTGAATCTTGTTCATCTCACTTAAAATGATGGCCTCCATTTTTTTATTTCTTTGTGGCTGACTACAACTATTTTAATATATACCACGATTTCTTAATCTATCCAAGCAATGGTGGGCCTCCAGGATGATTCAAAAACTTGGCTGCTGTGACCATCAGTACAGGAATAGGGGCGTGGGTACCTTGTGCTGTGCTGAGTTTCTTATGGACATGAACCTAGGACTGGCCCAGCTGGAACACGTGATAGCTCTAGTGTTAGCCCTTGAAGCAGCACCCATATTAACTTCATAGTGGCTACTGAAATTACAGCCTCCCCAATAGTACCGTAGCCTCCCTTAGCACCACCAATGTTTGCTGTTCGCTTTCTTAGCCATTTAACACAAGTGAGATAGAATCTCCATACAGTTCTGATTTTCATTTCTCTGATGACTAAGGGTGAATTTTTGCATATATTTATTGGCTATTTATACTTGTTATTTTGGGAATTGTGAGTTCCATTTATTTGCTCATTTGTTGATTTCATTTTGGGGAAGGGCAAGTTCCCTATATATTCTAGATACTATGGTGTAATTTTTGAATCTTTCCCACAATTGGCTCATAATTTGTACCTCCTTGATTTAAGTATTTGGTGGTTTATTCAGAATTCACAATTTAACATTTAAAGCTACTGTATCTGTCTTTGAGTTATATTAGACCATTGGTGTACCATGTGACAACCTTACAACAGTAAACATTTCCTCCTGCCTAGTGTGTGCGAGCATTACCCTACATTTCACCTCTACCAAGGTTCTAAATACCACAACCTACAATGTTATTTTGTTTTATAAAGTGGTTTAAAAGATAATAATGGTGGAAAAAAACTCACATTTTTCCATTTCTAGGGGCTAGACCTTTGCATAGAAATGAACAGCTTCTTTATATGTAAATAATTTTCTTTCACGTATGTTATAGTAGAGAAATGCTAGCAATACATTTTATACTGATTTCTATGGGGATTTGTTTAGACAGTGTTCCTGTGGTTTTATTTTTGTTTTATTGCTTCCTCCCTTTTTTGTGGGGGTTGTTAAAATTATTATTTGTTTTTGTTTTTTGTTTTTTTTTGTTTTTGTTTTGTTTTTTGTTTTTTGTTTTTTTGTTTTTTTGTCTTGTTTTCAAGACAGGGTCTCACTAGGTAGGCCTGGCTGCTCTGAGAACTCAGTCTACAGACAAAGCTGGCTTTGGTTGTCACCATACTTGGATGCTTCCTTTTTTTTAAAGACAAGGTAAGACTGGACTCAAACTGACTTGGAAGTCTTCATCGTCCCGCATTAGCCTCTACACACAGCCCTATAAGTGTCCAGCTCAGCCCCACCCGACTTTCTCTCCTGCTTTTTTCCTACTCATTCTCTTCCTGTGTCTTTCACTTGGGGAAACCTCAGTCATTTCATCCTCAATACTTTTCCTAGTCAGGATCAAATCCGTGCAATTTCTCCTTCAGACCTTGAGTTTTGTTTCTAGAAATTTCATTTGAGTCTTAATTTTGTTTCCAGAAATTCCATTTGGACCTTAATTCTATATAATGCCTTTTTCCTTCTTCGAATTATGTTCTCACCACATTCTTGAATCTATGAAAATATATCCCAACACCTGTTAGACTCATCATCCCTGTCATTTTGGGGTCTATTTCTATCTGTGGTATTATGTTATCTATGTTCTGTATTATTTCGATCCTCAGAATACCTGTTAATCTCATATTGGTGGCTGGAGGTTGTGAATTCACATTTATTAGATGCTGGATTTGGGTTTACTTCCTTATTAGCATTGGACCTGGGCACTGTTGTCTGACAACAATAGAGTCCTCTTGGTGTTTCCTTCATACTGTACTCAGGCATGGCCAGAGCTTAACGGCCCCACTGCCTCAGAGAACCTGACTGGAGACCTCCAACTCCACATTATCTTTCCATTTCAGGTGGCTGCCATACAAACTATTTCAGCATTTCTAAGTGTGTAGACCGCTTTTGGGTTATTTCTAACAGTTACTTCCCTGAATTTGAGTCATTTTTTCTATGTATACATAGTTGTGTGCTCATTCAAACTCCAGAAGACTGCTCTGAAGTCTTCCCCTAATACCCTTCTCTTTTTCCTCCACAGTTATACAATGTTCCTCAACTTCTAACCAACTTCCTGTACCTTAAGACTGGCCTGTGGGAGTATTCCTGGAGGACAGACCTGGCCATCACAGAGAACTCACCTTGTTTGTTAGCTTTTCACACCCTTGGTTCCTGTTATACTAATGTCTACATACCATTTTTCCATACTTTTTCTGGATTTTCATGTTATATAAGAATGGAAATTAAACATATTCCCCATCACCTGTTAAGTCCTGAAAAGGGAAGCCATTATCCTCATATTATACTGCAACAAAAGCATATTTTTTAAACAGGAAAAGGATGTTAGCTAAACAAGTTCTAGATATTTGGTTAAGGCAGATGATTTCTGAGAATTCTTATTTTCCTTAACCATAGATTGGGGTTACAGTTTGATTACAGAACTCATGTATGTTGAAAAGGCTTTAAATAAACATCTGTGGCTTGTGTTCATGTTTCTGTGTGTCATAGGAGAAAGCTTGGTGAAATCTGATGAATGTAGTTTGGGATCTGTGCCTGAAATTATGTTTAATGCCAGTGAAGAAGGGCGGAGGCAGTTGGGTCTTCGGTTCTAGCACTGAAGAGAGTTCTCAACTAGGGCAGGGAGTCAAAGGTCACCAGCAGAGCTAGGCATATGGAAGCCGATCAGGAGGCAGAGAGCGGGGAGTGTGTAAAGGAGAACCGGAAATGATCCTGCAGGAAGGAGTCCCCTCCAGACAGGCAGGAGGGGAAGAAGCACAAACCTGCAAAGCTGGTGCTGAAACAAAAACTTAATGTCAGTTCTATGAACTAAACTAACGTTTAGATGACAAGAGTCGCGAATGCATTTAGCAAGGACAGGTCACTTTGTGTGGTCGGCTGCTTCCTGGGCACTGGCTCTCATGGCGCGGGCTCTTCCGGAAGCAGAGAGGAAGTTGTGGCCTTGAGTCTGAGGGCCAGGCGCGTAGTCCAAGTGGGAGAGCTCAGTCTTTTCAGTCTAATTGAAGATGAAAAACTGATAAAACACAGACTGTGCAATAAGCTAAGAGTAAAAACCATCAGAAAACCCTGTGAGGTATTCTGCCACACATGCAGTTAGGGTCAAAGCAGCAGCTTGGTGTGGTATTTTTTCCATGACTGCATATATAAATAAAATAAAAAAATATATAATATAAAATGTTGATTATATATAATATATGTAATATGTAATATATATAATATAAATATATTTTTCCTGGAAGATACTGTAAATTGGTTAGAGCTCTCATTTTATATAACTCATTTTTGTATTTCATTTCTATTTCATTTGTATCCATCGAGATTGAATAACTCTGAGGTTAGAATTATATTGCTCTCTGTGTGGGAATTGGAGCTTAGTCATTGAAATTATGCACAAGGGCTTGGCAGCTGTAGGTACTTGCCTCCCCTCAATAATGAATTTGTAAAAGAGAAATGAAGGATCTTTGATATGATGACAACTCTCCTCAGTAGATGTCATTTTACATGCAGACTGAATTTTCTCCTCTTTAAAGAGAATAGTTATAACACTTAGAAGAATAAACTATATTTCAAACTATTCCTTACTGGCTACAAAATAGAGATAGGCATTTGGAGATGGAAAGTCAAGTTTTATTGATTTGCCGAGGTGTTTAAAATGTGATTTCTGTTCCTTACCACCCAGTGAAGTAAGATGTGTCATCTTCATTTTATAGGTGAGAAAATGCCCCCAGGGAGTTAATAACTTGACCAAAATCGTTAGGCTAGAATACCAATTTGTCTAGTCTGGTTCATAAGCCTTTCTCTTTCTGTATGTCTGCTGTCATTATAGTGAAGGAACATTATTTATGCTGTGGTCTGAGAAGCCAGAAAATTCACAGCATGCAGGAAGATTTAGAAACAGGAGACTGTAAGGAGAATAATTTTTACTACTATGTCTAATAACGTATTATTTATGGTAGTAACCTACCTAGTAAATAGAACAGGGTAATCTAGTTCACTGCATGTGATGGTTAGTCTCAGCTATCAATGTGAGGAGATCTAGAATCACTGGGAGATGAACTTCTGGCCACATCTGTGAGGGATTTTTTTGATTGCCTTAATGGAGATGGGAAAGCCCACCCACTGTGGGCGGCGCCATTCCCTGGCTGGGATCCTGAGCTGTGTAAGTGAAGAAAGCAAGCTGCAGCCTGCCTTGTTTCTTCTTTCCCTGGTGGTAGCTACATGGTGAGCAGCTGACTTCCTCACCATGATGGACTGTACCTGACCTGTAAGCTAAAATCAAGTCCTTTCCTTTAAGTTACTTTTGTTAGAGTATTTTTTCATAGCAACAGGACAAGTACCAAAGACACTACACAAACAAGAAATATGCACTTAAAGGATAAGATAGGATTAAATTAAAAAACTCTTGGGTTCCAGCCTCTAAATCGCTACTTCTCTGTGCAGCCAATAAGGGATTATTTAAAATAAATAACTCAAGATCCTTGTATCTTTCATCAAGCTAGTTAACTGTCTCGAACTTCAGTTTTCTCACTGAAGTCATAATGTTGGAATCTGAAATGTCCTCTACAGGGTCATGTTCTGAATACTTGTTCTTCAGGTGATGACACTCACTATTCTAGGAGTCTAGGAGTCTGTGAAGTCATTTGGAAGTGGTCGTTGGTGGAGGAAGTAGATCACTGGGAGTGGCCTTTGATGTTTATTCCTGGCCCTCATTTCCTTGACTGCCTTCTGCATCCTGCATCCATGTTGGCATGATTAGACTGCCCTGGGAACTTAGTGTACCATGAATCTAACTGCTTCACCATACCTTCCCTGCTGCCATGGACTGCAATCATGTTCTGAAGAAGCTGTTTATGTAAAGCCTTAAGTCGTTTGTTTTGTGTGTTACAGACTCAGCCTCATCGGCAGAGAAACAATGAATGCAAATTCCCCCTTATGGCACTTGTATAGAAGTCTGAATTTACCCCTGACTGTAGGAATTTCTCATTTCCAGTCCAAAAAGAGAGCCTTAAAGAGACATTCCAGGGAACGTGACACTCAGCTTCCTCACAAAGCCTGAAGCCAGAAGGAATATGGAGGCAGATGTGACAGGTAAAATATGATAACCATGAAACAGGAGAATCACAATGGTAGCAGTGTGGGAAGTGTGGTTTCACTTCTGAGCTGAAGAGAAAGTGGCCCGCTGCAGTTTCCACATTTACAGGCAGCACTATACTGGGCAAACATACGGGGATCTGGAGGATGTAAAAAGGACTAAGTGACATTTTAAATGGCAAAGTGTGCGGCACCACCTCTACCTTAAAAGCATGCATAGTACCAAAGTATTTAAGTGAATAAAACTTTTATTGCGAATCAAGCCCCTTGCCAATAAAATGGTACAGACCAGGGAGAGTTTCTCCTTGATTATTGTAGGAACCTGGAGTCCCATGGACAGAGTTGAGGGCCAACTACCATTTGAGCAGCCCTTTGGGAAGACTGGTCCAGCTGTGGTGTGGAGGATGAACGGGGGTAGGGGGAATGGCAAGGTGGACTGTCAGTTAGACAGCTGATGCAGAAGTCCAAGAAAGCATGAGGTGGATCTGAACTATGGCTCTAAATTCAGGGACAGAGCAGCAGAAGGGTCAAAATTAGAAAAGGCTGGAAGAAAGAGAAAACTTCTGGGTAGAAATGCATTAGGACAAAAGAGAAGGGAAGAGAGATGGGTAGAGGATGTTAAAATATTTAATTAGTGAATGGAAAGATGGAGGGTACTTTAACCAAGAGAAACAACACCAGAGAAGGCATAGAAGGTTTTAGGGCTCGCCCCAAGTTTGGATCTGGAATATTCACTGAAGGCTCATGTAGCCTTGTCATTAATCAGGTGCTATAGGGAGGTAGTGAGATCTATAAGACATGGAGCTTAATGGAAGGTCTTCACACTATTATGACTATGGCCCTTGAAGGAGACGAGAGACATAGGTCCCTGATGGGGATATAAATGACTGTCTCTTGAAGGGGATGAGAAATGATAGTCCCTGAAAGCGATGTAGGATGACGGTCTCTTCTCTTGTCTCTCTTTTGGTTTCCCAGCCATACAGTGAGTGGTTTTGTTTTGCTCCATGACAGGCTTCTGCTATAATTTACATCACATAACCAAACAACTTGACCAGTTGAATATGAATTGAAAAATGTGAAACCAATAGCCAATAGCCAAAGCAAACTTATTTTCTTTTCTAAATTGTCTCAGATGTTTGTCAAAGCCATGGTCCTATGACTGAAAAGTTTTAGAAAATGCTACAGTTCTAGAGGAAGGGAAAATGTAGCTGTAAAGTTAAGCAATTTAACAGAGATGATGAGATTGTACAATATTGTACACATAAGAAGATTGATTTGGACCAGAATACAAAGTTCGTTTGTTTGAGTTGCTAAATGGGCTAGATAATGCATAGAAACATTCTTGTATAACATCAGATGAAGCAGAGCAGTAGAAATATCAATGGCTATATTTTGCACACACTGTGTATCAGATACTGTTTGATGAGCCCTCATGCAACACATAGGATGACCCCATCCCCATGTATATAGTACATATACTGAGCATCTCCAGGAACAGATGCATTGACTTATTTCCTCAGCCTACATTTCTAGTAAGTTTGAATTCTGTTTTCAAATCTAATTCCAAGGTCTATGCCTTTCTTCATATTTTTCAAGTGAACATGAAGAGACTGAGGCTCACACTCCTATGTAAATCACGTGACTAGAAAATGGCTCACTTGGGCATCCTGAGGCTGGTTCCTGCCATTCTGAAAGCCATTGCTCTTCTCACTAGCTGGCGATGTCTTCAGTGGAGCATGGCATAGTACTCGGGTGTCCACCAGGCACTGCACAGCAATCAGGATAATTCACATTTGGAGCACCTCAAGAGAAGAGGGCTGACTAGTTGATATTTTATATAATTCACTAGACACTTGTTAATCCTATCGTGTTTCAAGCATTCCACCAAAGAGTTAGAGAAACAGATAAAACAGAAGCCCAGGTTAAGATTTTCTCTAAAGCGTGGCTTCATTGCAGAGCCCTGATGGCTTTCATTTAAATAATATTTAGCTATCCCATATGGCGGCATCTAAATCCTATCTTTCTGTCAGGTTATTTTGTTACAGAAACTGGGCAATCCAAGCTTTTCTTTTCTTGTGGATATTACACTAGGCTCTCTTTTCCACTACAAGTACCTAGAGACTCGAGTATCAGGTGAAGTCTTTTCATTTAAATAAGTAGTGATGGATAAAAGGTGATATACTGAAGAAATCCAATGTGGATAAGAAAATGATACTTCAAAAGTGGTTTCATCTAATATGAGAATTGAGCTCTGGCCAGCTTTCACACCTCACCACCTTGACTGTATTGTATTTCTAGAAGGTAGGGAATATTAAACATTTCTAATGATTGATTGCATCTCAACTTTCAGGTGTTACATGGATCAGACCTTTAAGGGGGGGTATTATTCCTTTAAAGCACATTAACAGAACTTTCTTATTATTTTTTTAAAAGTCAATGCCCTGGATTTACTATATTTAATCCACATTTTATCCAAGAGTGAAATTCCTTTTTGGCAGAATCATCAATAATTTACTGCATCTCAGACTTCCCTTTCAAATGCAAAAAATATTGGCTATAAGAGTTCTGGCTGACACGTTATAAAATAAAGCTGGCAAATGGATTGTATGATATTTTGCCAATTCCATATCCATGCGAAGATTCCAATGTTCATCAGCATGTCTTCCTTTTAGGGCCACCTTCTGAAGTCTAGTGTTTACCTCTGAGCTTCTAGAAAGACAAGAGCCTTGGCCATGGTCACCTGGAGTGGCTATTAACAGCTTCCCACTTTCCTTAGTCAGGAATTAGTTTATTTCAGAGCACACCCAAAGAGAGGTTCAGTCAACTTCCCTTGAAAGTAGTACTCTGGAATGCCACATTTTCACTATTGATTAGCTCTGAATGCTGAGCCCTCATCCATCCTCTGAGACGTGTTTTTTACTCTCTGCTTGTGGCTGTTTTCTTCAAGACCATGGTGACTATCCCTGACCCTCACTAGAACACAGACTTGCAAGGCCTTAATCTGACCCCCTTGTCGTTTCCATGGGGATGAAGTTGAGTCCTTCAATTCAGTAGATGCTCTTTTTGGAACTTGCTTTCATTTGTTGTAATACTTTAAAAAGCGTGAAGCCCAAATATCAAGTGTTTTGTCAGTTTTAATATACTGCCCATCACTTGTCAAATAATTCTCATTTAATTGCTATATCTGTAGATGATTATGCTGGTGATACAATCATAAAAGTAGTGATAAAAACAGATATTTTATTAATTTGTATTTTTCATATCACAATTAGAAGCTTTTTTGTTTTGGTGTGTGTGTGTGTGTGTGTGTGTGTGTGTGTGGTTTTATTTGTTGTTGTTGTGTTGTGTTATGTTTGCCATCCATGCATTATTACCCCCATTTTAAAGCTGAGAAGATAATTTCAGGACATTTAAGTGACACATCCAGAACTATCTTCTGAATCTGGGATATTTTGCTAACAAAGTCCTAATGTTTTCCTGTGCAGGGTAAGTTTGGAGCTCTATGTGCTTGGTCAGCTAGGTCATCCCACTGCCTTCTGTGTCTTACTGCTCCAGCACAAGACACACAAGTGCTATTCTCAGTTTTTTCAATTACAGGCCTCTTCCTGTCCATTCCAAACTACAGTCTGTCACGGTCTCCCCACTGCTATCTTCTAAGTCTTTCTCCATGCCACACTGATCTCCTCCACACTGACCTTAGCTCTAAGTAGCCCTGCAACTTAAACATTCACCAATTATCCCATTGTGTGGCTTCATTTTCCTCAAAGTGACCCTGAGCAACAAAACCTCTGTTTCCTTTCTCTGGCTCACGAGATGAAATTGAGTCTGCATGCTGCTCAGGCTAAACATCAGACAGGCTGACCCATGAAGGGATGAGAAACTGAGGCATGTTTGTTGAGACTAGGCAAGATCACTTCCTTGATGCAGAACTGTGTACAAGCTTGGAGGGGTCCCTCAGTTTAGGAGTATCAGAAAGAGTTTTGTCTTCTGATAGACAGACAGATTTGATTATTTATTTATGTTTATGTCAAAATAGAGTTTCTTTCTTCATTCTTAGTAAGAAACGTTTCATTCATACAACCCATTATCCAAGCAGGTGCATAGTAGGTGTGTTTCTCAAGAAATAAATGCACAGAAGAAATTAGGGAAAATTTCTGCTTAGATCATCCACAGAAACTTTTTAATGGACCCTAAAGACAGAAATGGGATGGAGTCTTTCAATTTCTGAGCTTTCAACACAAAGTCATGGTGGATAAGGTGTTCAGTCTTGCTTTCTGTTTTTCCTGAGTTATTAGCATATGTGGAATATAATGAGACCAGCCAGATCCTTTTAGAAGAAATACATACGACTTTCAGTATTTCAAGTATTCTTTAGCAGAGAATCCAGGGTTTTCTAAAGTGTTTAAAAATGTCTGATGATATGGAAAAATAAGTGAATCTTCAATGGTATCCCAGGAATCACACACACACACACACACACACACACACATCTCCATAGTCAACAAGGTCTTGAATGACTTGTAGATGGCTTGAATGGCTCATCAGTGAAGTACAAGCAAAAGGACACTTGTCTTGGTGTGTCGCACTTACTTAAAAGCCAGCTGCGGTAGCACACATCTTTAATCCCCACACTGGTGAGGCAGAGACAGGTGGATGCAGGAACTCACTACCAGCTGATCAAGTCAACCAGTGAGCTCTAGATTCAAGAAGAGACCTTCTCTCAAAAGACAAGATAGAACAGTTAAGGAAGATACCCAGAGTTGACCTCTATCTACACACACACACACACACACACACACACACACACACACACACACACCACAGGAGCATTGAGCGGATGTTAGAGCTCTGCAGTTCATAATAGCTCCCTCCCCCAACTCCCAGTGCTTGAAAGGCAACATGAGAACCCCTGTCATCACTGCCACTCCCGACCTCCAGAAATTAGGGGGCTGTAGAATGAGCACCAAGTCTCTTTGAGGCTGTAACTATTTTGACACTCGGGATAACTTGCTAGAATACCAGTGCAGGCAAACAAATAGGTCCAATCGTCAAACCTGCCCATGCCTTCGCTTTTTCCCCATCTTAAAATCTCATGTGAACATATCTAATTTGCAAACCCTAATTGGTCTCGTGAATCCTGGCCACAGAGAGGTCTATGGAAAGTGGCTCCAAACCTTTTATTTTTTTAGACGATCAGGAAGGTAAACAGCATTGAATGGAAGTAAGAATGGATATGTGACACCAATTTACACAACCCACCGAGTGGGAAATGATCCCTAGACTCAATTAATATACTTGTTTACTCACTGTCTTCTTTGGTGGAATTATGTATATAGTCTTTACCTCAGCATTTTATTTTCATGAATCATAGAATGGACAACATTTAAGGAGGAGGATACTGGAATATACCATAAACCATGTAAGTCAGCTGTCACCTCGGTTCTCAAGCTATGTGGGAAGGCACCCTGCAGCTCCACAGAAAACTCATAGGGTACCTGAATTTTCTAAGGAAGCATAACAATACTTGACATGTATTATATTGTGTGCAAAATATTAGTTTGAAGTAATAGCTTAAAGGAATTTGTAGTTCACAGTAGATTAGACTCAGTGTTAGATTATTCTATGTCCCCTTTGAGGCCTTATCTTTTTGAAAATGAGTCTTTAGCAGTGACTGGGATGTAAAACCTGTATTTCACAAGCCTCAGTGTGAGGATGACAATCTTGGATGCAGTTCTGAGGTCTAGGGAAGTATCCAATGACCCGCATGTCCCATAGGAAGCATCACGGATTGCCTTGTGTTCTACCTCAAACTCATATGCTGAACTAGTAATATGAGGATGTGACTACACTTGGAGATACAGCCTCTAAAGGTGGAGTAAGCTCAAATGCACTTCTCAGGTGAGTCCTTTTACAGCATGACTAGTACCTTTATAAGAACAGAAACCTGGGCACACAAAGAAGCCCTAGGGCTTTACACACACTGAAGACCTTGCAAAGACATGGGGAAGCAGCCATTTGCAAGCCAAAGTAAAATGCCTGGGGAGGAAGCCACGATGTTAATAAAATGACTGTCTTGGACAGATAGCCTGCAGAACTGTGAGGGAAAAAAACCAATTTGGTTGCCTTAAGCTGTGTGTAGCTTTTCCTTAGAGGAATCTGAAGTGATTAATCTGTGTATCAACTTGACAAGACCCTGAGGTGCCCAGTTATTAATTAAGCATCACTCTGTGTGGAACTGGAGGATATTTCTTGCTGAAACTAGAATTTGAATTGGTAGAACTGATTAAAGAAGAGCTTACAACCCACAAATACTGGGGAGCCCATCCACTCAAATGGATAGTGGAATACAGCAAAATCCTGGGGAAAGAGAACTTGCTGTGACTGAGAGAACTGGGACCTTTGTCTCCTGCCTTTGGGATGGCAGATGAATTGAAACACAATCCTAGGGCATGTAAACCAGGCCACCAGAGGCATGGGGCTGGTGAGATGGAGCATGCTCAAATGGAGGAAATCTCAGAATTTGAGAACCGCAGGAGTAGAGCTAACTCCCTCCCTGTTTCCGTGTCTGCCTTGGGGCACATAACCAGCACTCCCAACAGGTAATCAGGAGCAGTCGGCCATGTAGCAAGCACCTGGAATTCTTCCCCATGCAAATAGAACATCACCAGCATCTTAGCCTCAGCCAACAGAATATTTTTACTCACAAAATCCCATCCCACTCCCCAAAGTTCATATATCACAAATGATTGTCAGATACTGGCTATTTTACTAAGGCTAACACTTGGAGGAAGGCTCTCTCTCCCCTAAGCACTGGCCTCTGTCACTCACAGAAGTTCACATCAGAGCACCCGCTCCTGACATCACTTCCTAAACCTCTCCAGACTCGGGAGCCAGCCTCTTGTCCCACCAGCTGCCCAAATATCTCTGTTCCTTCTCTAAGACCAGTAACATTTCCAGCATTTGGTACCCTGTTTCTCCTGGACTCCACCCTCCTTGGTCTGGTGTACAGGGATGGCTGACGCCCCAGAGGGAAGAGGCAGACTGTAGGCCCCACCCATTTTGGACTTTGCACTGCCCTCTCTGAGCCCTCTGAGCCCACTGAGTCCTCTGAGCATCTGCAGCATCTGGGAACTCCACCAAGAGAGGCAGAACACAGAATGACACATTCATAGCTCCTGGGCCTCCAGCTTGCCAACTATAGACTGTAGGTCTTATCAGCTTACATAGGTACATAAACCAGTTCCCAATAATAAGTCCATTATACATGTGCACATACATAATCACAGAAACTTACTAAGCTTCTCTGGAGAGCCTCGAATAACATAGACCCATGACAAACAGAATTCTGCACAAAGGCCAACTCCAAATAGATGGAAGACCTCAGCACAAAGTCAAATCCCCCTAAATTCTAATCTTAAAGAGGAGGGAGGAGAGAATATGCTTTGACTTTATAAACGCAGGAAAAGAACAGGACCCTGGTAGCACAGGCATTAAGACCAACAGTTGACAAATGGGACCTTGTGAAATCAAAAAACACCTGTATACTAAAGGATGCTGTGATTCAAGTGAATGACTGCCTTCTTTACCAGGTGTATACATGGCAGAAAGTTATAGTCTAGGATATACAAAGAAAGCGGAAAGTTAGACAATAAGAAAACAACCACTAAGAAAACTTAAACTTGGAACATGGATTAAAATCAAAATTCTCAGAAAAGAAATACAAATTTCTGAAAAGATTGTACTTTTCATGTTCAATATCTTTAACTATCAATATTAAAACTACTTTGAGATTTCATTTTACTCCAGTCAAAGTGGCTAAGATAAAAAAAAAACTTATAGCAAAATAAAATAAATGACAAAAGGCTGGAGATACGACTCTGTGGTTAAACACACTTATTGTTGCAGAAGACTGAGGTTTGATTCCCAGCACCCATGTGGCTGCTCACAACTGTTCATAACTCCAGTTAAAGGGGATCTGATACCCCTGTCTGGCCTCTGTAGACACCAAGCGTATACATGATATACATATATATATATATATATATATATGTACATATATATATATAGGCAGGCAAAATACTCATACACATAAAATAAAAATAAATCAGACTCGGTGCTTACATTTATGGAGCTTCCCTTGGATGACTTGCTGCTCTTGTGATCTGAGTGTGTGTGGTTTCTCAGAATTCACATGCTGAAACCTAATCCCCAAAGTGACAGTGTTAAGAGGCTGGCATTTTGGAAGTAGTTTTCTCACAGATGCATAGACCTCAAAAGGGGGATTAGAGTTTTTATAAAAAGAGCCCTAGAGATTTGTCCTAGAGGACACAGTGAAGAAGGACTGAGTTACCCCGAGTGCTCGAATCTTAAATGTCCAACTGTCCAAAACCATGAGCAATATGTTTGAAAGCAACCGAGTCTCCAGCATCATGTGGCAATAATCTGAACAAATGCAGGCATCCACCTCCACCCTGAGCCCTTCCTTTGTCAGCCTCTCCTCCAGCCATACGGGTACCTTCTTCTATGTTTGTCTGAATTCACCACTCCTCATTTGAGAAGTCACTCTTTGGTTTATTCCCTGTCCCCTTGAATCTTACATATGGTCCCGTCTTGCCTCTAAGCTTTGTTCATTCTGTAGTGTTCTATCTGGGTTACACTGCCTTGGGGTATCTGGACAATGCATATCCAGCTCCCTACTGGACTCTAGCCCAGTTCTCCTTCCTCTTACTTCTTTCATTTGTTCATCTGGTGAATGCTAATTGGTGCAGTAGGTCATACCGGATGAGTTATAAATAATAAACAAGACAGTTCCAACTCTCAAGAGTTTACATCCCAGTGGGAAAAGTAGGTAAGTAGGGCATCAAAAACAGATCATGTCTAAACAGGAATCAAGATACACAGTGGAGGCATTTGACGTCACTGTAGAGATAAGGGAAGACCTTTCAGAGGAAAGCTGTACCTAAGGTCAAATGAAGAGGACGCATGGGAGTTATCCAAGATAAGGGGAGTATACTTAGGATAATTGGAGATTAGGGGCAGTGCTGTATGTGTGCGTGCTGTGCATGCTGGGGAGGGATGGAAAAGAGAAAAGAATGCTGCATTAAAGTAGTTGAACTTTATCCTGCAAATGATGGGGAACACTAGGAATTTAAAGCAGGTGAAAAGAATCTGGGCCTTTGGTCTATCATTTTTGATAAAAATGTGTCTGTAAGGTAGTGAGTGGCAGTGGAGGCTGTCCCAAAGGTGGGGAGACAAACAGGCAAGAGACAAGCTTTGGAGCATATCACACCTAGTGTCTCCAGATAAATTAAGGCCCCAGAGATAGCATTCTTCCTTGGAATCATCTCTTTATCTTAATCATTCTGGTAGAGCCACTAAAAATTCCACAGGCTGCTTGGGCTCGGCTGGGAGACTGCTGGAGCCCCTCTGCTGCTCAGCACTCCTTGGTCGCTGCTTGTTTTTCAATAGGTTTTCATTTCCCTCTTTGCAGCTCCACTCATCTCACCATTTATTACCTGGCCTTCATCTTCTAAAGCCCGACTAGCCTGCAGACAGCTTCCTTGGATTTTTTTTTAACTGACAGATGTGGTCTGAAGTTCCCTGCCATTGCCTGGCAACAAAGGGATCAGCGCACCGAATCCCTCCATCCCTTTAAGAGAGAGGATGATAAAATAAATACCGGGGGAGGTGGTAATGAGAAGACCATGCACACTCCTGCTTTCCATCTGTACACACTCAGCCGTCTCCTGAGAAATCCTAGCGGCCTGGAATTTTGTACCTAGGAATATTGTTTCTTAGCTCAAGATTCCATGGGGTGCATGTTGTACATGGGCAGGATTTCTGGGGAGGGGTGGGATGAGCATTTTGAATTTTCAGTTTTAGATCCTTTAAAGATAGGACAGTGTCTGGGATGAAGGAAGCAGTCTGAACTTGTTTAACTGAGTTTCAATCTTTTTCACTACTCAAGTATAGCATTTGATTGGACTTGCCCTTGTCAAGGTCATCACCAATTGGCATGATGATGAATCCCGGGACATCTCTATGTTCTCTTCTTCCTCAGTCTTTCAGCAGCATTTAATAAGATGGCCACCAACCCTTTCCAAGGGCACTGTGCCTTCTCCACTTCTTTTCTGTATTTCTTCTTTGACTCTTTTTCAGAGTCCTTGGCCAGCTTCTCGTCCTTCCTACAGTGAAAACACTAAGTACCTCCACTTTTAGTCCTCATTCCCTTCTCCTCCTACTGGCGCCCAACAAGGCTATCCTCTGTTACATACGCAGCTGGAGCCATTCCCTTCCAGTGGACCCCACTTGACACTTCCGTGAGTGTGTAGTGAAGCTATGCCCAACTCATCCTGCACATGGAGGATGTGCTGATGGATGGCCGAGGCTGCTCTGTTGCATTTTCCTAGACAACAAGGAGCGGAAAGATGCAGAACATGGGTCTGGAAGCCTCCTCCCGCCACCTCCCATCGCATTATACAGTGGATAGACATGAAAGGGGTCGAGAAACAAAATCCCCGTTAGCTACCAGTAGCGTCTCTGATCATTTCGGATTGGTAACAGCTGCCAGGACTCCAGATGTTTCTAGGATGGGACATTAGGCAGCATCAGTAACAGAGATTGCACCTGCTTCTGAACTCGAGCCCATCAATGGCAGGTAGTACCCTGACCTCATTATGCTAACCCATTTTGCTTCATACTCTAAGTATAGGATACATTTATAAGGGTCAACCAAATTGTTAGGCACAATCAGTACACTACCTCAGCCCACAATATATCCATGGATGCCAGAAAGGTTTCACTCACTTTTTATTAAGCCATAAGAAACACTGAATATGTGACAGTGAAAAGAGATTAGATTATAGTTGTCTTCCTACAACACAGTCAAGACTTTGTCAAGTAAAGGCCGACACAATCCATGATTTTTTTTTACAGTGATTTGATTTTTTATTGGATAATTTTATTTATTTACATTTCAAATGTTATCCCCCTTCCGAGTTTCGTGCCCGTAAACTCCCTGTGCCATCTCCCCTCTCCCTTCTTCTATGAGGGTGTTTCCCCACCTATCTGCCAACCCCTTCCCTCCCCCCTGGACATTCCCTTACACTGGGGGTTTGAGCCTTGGCTGAACCAAGGGCTTCTCCTCCTATTGGTGCCCAACAAGGCCATCCTCTGTTACATATGCAGCTGGAGCCAGGGTTTTGCCCATGTGTACTCTTTGAATGGTGGCTTAGTCCCTGGGAGCTCTGGTTGGTTGGTATTGTTGTTCTTATGGGGTTTCAAGCCCCTTCAGCTCCTTCAATTCTTTCTCTAACTCCTCCAACGGGGACCCCATTCTCAGTTCAATGGTTGTCCGTGAGTATCTGCCTCTGTGTTTGTCATGCTCTGGCAAAGCCTCTCAGGAGACAGCTATTTCAGGCTCCTGTCAGCATGCACTTCTTGGCATCAGTAATATTGTCTGGGTTTGGTGACTGTATGTATATGGGTTGGATCCCCAGGTGAGACAGTGTCTGGATGCCCTTTCCTTTAGTCTCTGCTCCAAATTTTGTCTCCATATTTCCTTCTATGAATATTTTTATTCCCCCTTCTAAGAAAGACTGAGGCATCCTCACTTTGATTGTCCCTCTTCTTGAGCTTCATGTGATTTGTGGGTTGTATCTTGGGTAATCCAAGTTTTTGGGCTAATATCCACTTATCAATAGGTGCATACTGCGCGCGCGTGCGCGCGCGCGCGCGTGTGTGTGTGTGTGTGTGTGTGTGTGTGTGTGTGTGTGTGTGTGTTTTTGCGATTGAGTTGCCTCATTCAAGATGATACTTTCTAGCTCCATCCATTTGCCTATGAATTTCATGAAGTCATTGTTTTTAATAGTTGAGTAGTACTCCATTGTGTAGATATACCACATTTTCTGTATCCATTCCTCTGTTGAGGGACATCTGGGTTCTTACCAGATTATGGCTATTATAAATAAGGCTGCTATGAACATAGTGGAGCATGTGTCCTTGTTATATGTTGGAGCATCTTTTGGATTTTTTTAATGGAAAAATAAGTCCAAGAAAGGAAAAGTACCAGCAAAATTGTAATGCATCCTTTATAACAGACCTTTATGACTGGTACCTGTGATAGATTCACCTCTGGTGTAAGTATGCAGAGTAGTTTCTATGAAAACACAAAACAAAAGAAACAATAATACCGGGCACTGCCTAATATGATGCCCTGAACAGAACTCTTAATTCCTTCCCCATCATCCACTTTTTCTCTCCTCCATATCTCCTGAAATGATATCATCATCAGAGACCAGGCCAGTTCCTTAAATGATACATTGATCTCCTGTCTCTATTCCTGCATTTCAAATATCACCAAGTTCCATTCATTCCAGTCAAAAATATTTTAAACTCACCCTCTGGTTCCACCTTTTTCAGGTCAGCATAAACACTTTTTTCTTGCCTTAAAACAAAAACATACCTACTTATCGTGCTCCTTGGAGCTCTGAGTTGTAAAGAATCTGCTCCCCTTCTCTATCTCTTTTTCTGCCTCCCACCCCTTGTTTTGTATGTCCTAATGTGGTAGATAGATTATAGTCATGTACTCTCAGAAGTTTTAATTGCACCTTGCTGCACTCCAGATGAGGAACCCACAACAGAATGAGTGATAATACTATGATCCCTCTCTACCATGGGTTAGGAATCATGAAAACTTCAACTCTGGAGCTCTCTATCCAACCTGCAGGCAGCTCAACAGGTTATCCTACCTCCTTTCCAGAGCAGTTCTTCCCACTTGTATAATCTTGGGGGAGGGTAGAGGTGGGAGGTCTTATGAACCTGGTAAGATTCAGGGACTTCTTGAGACTTGTGAGTTGTTTTCCCCCATGGATCTTAAGCTTACATTTAGAAAATCTTGAGTTTTCACTAGCTTCCTTGGAGAAATCTTAACAGCTTCACTCTTGGATGGGGCATTTCATTTTGAAGAAATTGTTCTACATCTCTCACCTCTGCATGTCCCTATGCGCTTTAGTAACCCCATCATATACAGACAGCACGTTCATAACCATTTGCATCTTTATGCAGATTCTATCTCACAGATGACCTGACCTGAAATTGTGTCTTCCTTCAGAATTCTTATTATAACCTTGGAAGTATAGAGTTATTTTCAGATGTTGGTGATACCATTTCAGAGTTTTGTGACCTCTTCTTTTCAGAGCTCCATTGACTCAATACCTAAAATGGGAATAAAAATTACCTTATAGGGAAATTGTAAGAAATCCATTAAATAAAGACATAATGCTGATCCACAATAGATCTCCAGTAATAATATTGTTCTTTTATCAAAATGGTATCAGCAATAGTATTAAATTTACTGTTTTATTATTTAGAAGTTTACTTAAAGCATATGTAAATAAAAGAAACTAGTTTGAGTTATAAAAATCACCATTGTTCTTGTGCTTCAACAAAAGCTAATAATTGCATCAAGTATTGAGAATCTTGGGATACACAATTTCCAAAGGCCTCAGTATTGGGGTATGGTATTTCCAAAGGTTTCAGTATTCATAATAGATCTGTGCCTGTATATGTAGTGTATTGGGACTCCAGAGACAAATAACATTGAATTCCTGACCCAAATGTGTTTTATGAGTGTTTTCCTGATATCATAGTAGGGCCATTTATGGCTCTCGAAAAATAGACTGCTAAGAGTCATTTCATGGGACAAGAGACTCCAGAATGGTTATAAAAAGGCAATCATTCTGCACAGCACGCCTTCTGGAGAGTGGTTCTGCTAAGAAATTGGCATCAGTCCTGGTCTTCTTCCCCAGGTCATCTTCATTTGCCTGGTTTCCTGAGTTGCTGGGAGATATAAAAAACAGGTGCGCTTTGATGGCAACAGCTTTTGCTACTGAAAGATTCCATTCCTCAAACCCTCCAAAATTTAAAGGGGAATAAAACTGCCTTCAAAGGACTTTTTTCCTTTGGATGACCCTAACACTGATGACACACCAGGCTCAAGTTCTGTTACCATCAGCACTGAGAAATCTGTCCATGAACCTTCTTCCATACTTTGTATTTCAAAAATTTACACTCACCACCTGGGTTTATGCATCTCTATGGAAGTAAAGGGCAAAGAAATCCAAGCCTTAGAAGGAGTGGAAGCGTGTTCTAAAGAAGAGCTCCAGGTAAAGAACAAATTCAGATTTAGAATTCTCCTACCTCATCCCTCCTTCATGCAAGCCTCCCTCAAACAAGGTGATTACCTCAAAAACAGAACCTCAAGTGCATTCGCTCATCAAGTTTCTTTCCCTCTGTTTAATTTTTTTCTCTAGAGGCCAATGGGAGAAAATTCTTGCTATAAAGTCAGTGGATTCTATCACTTCAATATGAAGAAAAAAGGAAACATTCAAAAGTTGTGCAAGAAGACTATTGTCCAAGGCTTCTTTTCTGGAACATTAGATATACAAAATGGCAATAAATATTCTGAGGAAAAAGTTCTGTGGTCAACTAGAATTGAGAAATTCTGATTTAGTTTCTTTTCTGCAGGAATTGTTTTCTACTCAAGTGCATTATAAATCTTTGGAGCAGGAAATGGAACATAGGAATATTAATAAGGAGATAGACCAGTATCTTAAGAAAATAGCAGGAAGCAATACAAACTAAAACGAAATTCCTATACTTGATCAGTCACAGCCTACTTGGGACAATCCGATACAGAGGCAGTAGACTTTCAATCTATGATTGACCTCTCACAGTGGCATTCACAGAGGGCTGAGGAAGTCCTATAGACAAACATTGCCAGAAAGAGTCCTAGTTTTAGTCCACCCTCCCTGATCATAAGTCTGGAATAAACATGTTCTCTTCACTAAAGTGTATTTGTTCTTTTACTTTGATATGTCTGCCCACACGCTTGCCTTTTGCTTTCTTTGGAAGCTACTTAATGAATACATTATATGCAAATGTCAGTCTCACCCCTCATTAGCTCTGGAATCCTGAACAACTACCTCAACTTCATCTGTGTTTCAGATGAATTGTGATGAGCCCCAGAGATCATGTCAGGAAAGCACCCAGCAAAGTTCCTGAAACATAGTACATTCGACTACTTGTACTACTACTGTTTTTATTAGGTCTTAAAGTTGGAACAGACTTACAGATCAAATGTCCCATTCATCATCATTTATATTATAGCTTCTGTTTGAAACTCTCCTTAAATCCAATTTGCTTTAATTAACTCCCAGACTCTCAAAGACATACTGTTCCAACTAGGATAAATACCAAATGAGTCAACTACAAATCTTGTCCTGAATTGTAATTTCCCAGTGAGATGCTAGGGATATGGCAAAGTAGGATGGAAAAGATATAAAGATAAACACAATAGACATGGAATTCAATAGCCACCAAATACGAGAGTCATATAAGACTCTGCGGAAGAAAGCATTCGGTCTCACTGACAGATGAAATGCCTCACCAAATAAGTGACATTAAATCTGACTTTAGTGTGTGGGTTAAAAGGGAAAGCATCAGCTCAGAACCCCCAAGACTAATTTATCAGACCAAGTTCTCAGCACAAAGGAGATTTATTTGACTCTGAGGCACAGAAGGCAGGAAGAAGGAACAAAAGAGGAAAAAGTGGGGGAGATACAGGAAGAGGGAGGGAGAGGGGGAAGGGAACAAAGGAGAGGGGAGTAAGGGGGAAGAGAGAGGAGGAGGGATATTTGTCCTAGAGACTAAAGAATATTTCTGAGGAGAGAGATGTGGCACATAGGAAAATGGTGGATTATAAAGGTAAAATGAGAAACAAGTGTTAAAATAAGGTGTTTAATTTTAATTGGACATGCTAATTAGGTGAGCCAATGAGGGCTTTTGATTGGTAGACTTCAGTACTTTGATACCTGGACCTTGGTTGTCAGACTCAGGAGAAAGAAGCAGTCAATTGAGGGACTAGACGACGAAGACTAGCTCTAGGGTTGTAATCTAATGGTTTTTAGCAAGGCAAAGGGAATAAAAGAGAAGGGCAAGGACTTGCAGAATCATGCCTACCACAATCAAGCTGGTCAGAGTCTGTTCATGGGTCATAAATAGATTCCAAAGATAAGCAAAGTTAATATGGTAAATGAAATATGAAACAAAAAATAAAATAAAATAAGTTTGTAAGAAAAAAATTGGTTCACTATCCATTTCTACTTATACGCCAAATTATACAACTCAGAAAAAAAAAATCAACAGATACCCTTTAAGTACATGACTGAACAAAAAGAAAATAAGAAAAAAAAAAAAAGGAACCAATAACAAGCAAACAAAACCAAACTTCCAACCCTGACAGCAGTAAGTTCATGAGATGATCCTGGGAGTAACCAAGTACATTTGCGGACAAAGAATTAGGCATAAAAGCCTGGATGGCTGCAGTAGGTGGATAGAGAACCAGTACCTACTCTCAGCGTGAGGTCTTTTCCAGGCTAGAAAAATAGCGTGAACCTGCCTACTAGTATAGAAAGATGCAAATGCCTTTGCTTGTCCTGCTGATCCCAAGAATAAAGCTTTTGTTTCTGCTGACCTGTTTCCTGAGGACCTATTACCCTTGAGCTTTAGTACTACTATATGAGAGCTCTGGAAAACTGAGAGTAGTGAAATCATCACACAAGGACTGATCCACAGCGATTGATTAAGAACACAGGGCATCAACAAGCGCCACTTCATTCTGGCAGACAGATTTTCCAAATAAAGACAGAAAATGTTTCCAAAAGCTAATGTCACACCAAAGATTAGCACACAACAATAAAACAATAGAGCTCATGAAGGAACAACCCCTAATAGGAGGTAGCAAACTAATAAACAACAGAAATAAACCCCCAGGAATTTCAGAAACTCTAAGATACACATGTTTAATAGGACACAAAGATGATGTTTGAAATCTTTAAAGGTGTACACACATCGAGAGGACAAAATATCATTAAAATAATTGTATAAAAATAAATAAATAAAACAAAGGTATATTTATATTAAAAGCTATACACTGTATTAGTCTAAAACAAGGCAAAGAAACAATTAGTGAAGTAGAAAATAGACGTGAAGAAATTCAGTACAGACAAATACATTTTAATTAAGACTTAGGGGAAAATATAGTTTAAAATTATAATAACATGAACAGAAATGAAGTAAAGGACACGTTTGGAAGTTGGTAGCTAGAATTCTTACATTACTTTACACTGTTTTCACTTTTATGTCTGAAACCAATCCAAATTTACCAGGGCTCAGGACTGTTTCAATAGCTTTTTACCCAAGCCCTTTAATTCTGGTCTTGGCCCTGAGCTTCTCATAACATTTGAAACATAAAATAAAAGCCAGGAGCTGGAAACGTTGCTCAGTGGTTAAGAATACTTGCTGAACATTCAGAAGACCTGGGTTTGAACTCAGAACCCAATCAGGTGGCTCACAGCTGCATGTAATCAACCTGTAAGAGATTCGCCACCCTCCCCTCTTCTGGCCTCTGTGGAACTTGCATCCACACGTGCTTCTTTTTCTTTCTTTCTTTTTTTTTTTAAAGTCAGGTTATGTCAATACTGCACTTAACACTCTCCTGTTAATGCTAAGCATAGTATACAGAACCTACCATGGTGTCTCTTGTCAACTTTCTGAATATTTACTTTCAATATTCATCTTAGCTATGTTCCAGGCCTTCCTTTGATCCACCCTTCCTTCAAAATTTAACCATGCTCACTCTACAGCCTCTGAGACTGCACTTCCTCTGGTTGGAATCTCTTAACCCAGGTCACCATAGATCTCTCTTCCTTTGCTTAGGTATTTTGGAGAAGCATCTCTTCATGAGTGAGACCCTGCCTCATAACTCTGTGTTAAATGGAAAGGCTGTTCCCCTTTTCTGCTGGTATTTTTCCATAGCACTTACACAATTGTAGTTTTCTTTCATCTATTTCTATTCATCACTTTCTATCATCTCTCCCAAGAATATAAACTTTGTGAGTCACAGCATCAAAACCAGTAGAGACTAGATAGTGAAGTATTAAGAATTATAGCTTTAAATTGATGTATTATAAAGGACGCATAAGATTAAAATGCTTGCCTCAAAATCTAATCAGCTATAATCGTAAAGCAAAGGGAACCCAAAGGTAGAAATTAAAAGCATAAAAATAGAAATTAAGGAAGTAAAAACTCTACTAAAAGCCTTATTAAAGTCAAAATTTGTGTTTTTATTTTTGAAGTCATATATACATATATATACTCCTAAATATATACATTTATGTTTTAAATATATAAATAAAACCTGCTCAATCTTTATAATGTTACTTGTGTATATATGGTTTCAGAGCTGACCACTTGGTATTGAATAACCAATGTGTGGACTCTTTGATTTTGCCTCTTGCTCTCAGCACTCCTAAGCTGCCTGTAGTTCTATGCTGAGGGTTAAAGTTTTATGAGTTTTTTCCCTTTTCTGTTAACATGATTATCAGTGTTATCCTTGTTCGGGTCTTGTTTAGGCAGCCATGTTGATGAGACTTCACGACTGTAGCTTCTCCGTCCTTTCGAGAAGACAATCTCACAGAAAACTTCCTGCTCCTCTGGCTTTGGCAATCTTTCCATGCTGTCTTCCACTCGGATCTCTGAGCTTTAGGTACGGGAGTTATACTGTAGATGTAGACTATGTAAAAATCACAGAGTCCTGGTGATTTATCTATAAGCTCTAAGCCTCGATTTGGCAGACTTTGGGACTATTCTAACTTACATCGGAGCTGTACATCCCTAGTTATGTGCTGTTTCTTCTGGCCGTGTGCTCATAAACCACCTCCTTCCGTGGCAGCTAACTCCTCTCCTGTCTCTTCTCTTTCCCTTCCTCCCTCTCTGCTATCTCCTCACCCCTCACTCAATCTGCAAGTCCTGCCTTTCTCTTTCTACTGCCCAATCATAGTCTTTAGCCTTTTATTGACCAATTAGCTTGGGGAGCAAAGTTTACAGGACAAAAGCTGATGTACTGAGAGTCTGTTCATCTTGGGGCAACCAGGTCTGAGGTACAGATTTTAGCATTTGAATGTACAGCAGCACCAGACCAACCCCAACAATGTATCTCTGGAGCCTATGGGATGACTCAGAATTTTGACTTGTTGCTGCTTCTTTTTAATGTTCTCTGCCTGGTTCTCTTTTTTAAAAGAGCTTTAGGAGAAATTAGTTGTAAAACAACATTGCAGGAGAATGAAGTAACCAGGTCTGAGAGTTTAAAAAGTGCCTATAGTTTAAAAAATAACAAAACACAGAAAATAGTAACATATCCCAAAGACAACTCTATTTAGTTTGAAAACGTGAAAATGAGGAAGCATTTCTATGACAGATACAAAAACAAACTTAAGAACTAACCAAATCTCAAAAAAGGGATAGAAAAGACCATATGTACAGGTGTGCTGAGAATATTAGCTATAAAGATTGACGTAAGTGTATGTTTCTTTTATCCCCAGCACAGATGAATTTTAGTTGGATGTAATTGTCAGAACATCTATGTACGTATGGTGGTGTGAATATGCTTGTCCCATTGGGAGTGGTACTGTTAGCAGGTATAGCCTTTGAGAGGAAATGTGTCACTGTGGAGGTTGGCTTTGAAGCTCCACCCAGTGCAGAATAGCCAGTCTTCCTGTTTGCCTTCTGAACAGGATGTTGAACTCTCAGCTCCTCCAGCACCATGCCTGCCTGGATGCTGCCATGTATTCTGTCATGATGAACTGAACCTCAGAACCAGTAAACCAGTCCCAATTAAATGTTGTCCTTTATAATGGTTGCCTTGGTCATGGTGTCTGTTCACAGCAATGGCACCTTAATTAAGACAGTACATTTTTAGACTTGGAAAACTTCATGCACTCATTTTGGATATATTCCATAGGTAGTGGAAGGAGAAATGTTTGTGGCAGGAAAGATACATATCGATATTCAGACACTAGCAACTCCCTGGAAGAGTGAGACAGGGCTGAGAGGAACTGCAATTCTAGGTCCTGATCCAGCTCCAGTAAAGGTGAGGACATGAGAATATGGCACACGGTCATGGTTCAGGCTACTACTTTTTATTAGAAAGATGGCGCTCTCTAGTAAAGAAAGAGAAGCATGGGCCAGAGAAGCCACATTTCTTCTAGAAGCAGTAAAGAACGCTTGAAATACCTAAGCAGAAGTCTAACTTGATAGAACATTGACAGGCCACCTCAGAAACCTGAGAGTCCTTCTCCCCAACGTTACAGGTTAGAACCCAGCACATGTCCATTCAAATGGCCATCCCTCCTACATCCCTTCAAGTCAGATCGGTCATCCTAAGCCAGTCCTGGAACAAAGACTCGTGACTGAGAAATTCTGAAGAGAATTGCTTAACTGTTTACTCTGTTGATATGCAAAAGCACCTAGAGACACTCACACAGCATTGTGCCATCTTTCAACTGATTCAATTTCAACTGATGGTGTCTGGAGCTGAGGGAGCAACGATTTCTTCAAGAGTCATTTGAAGCTGTCCAGCACCTTCATGCTGTGTTGTAATCATGGCAGAAGCAAGAGCTACGTGCTGCTGCCAAGTAATGTGTAAGACTTGTAAGATAGAGCAGTGAGTAAAGCACTAATGGGCAAAAGACCTGAGTTTGATCTCAAGAATTCAAAGGGTAGAAGGAAAGAATCAATTCCTGCAGCTTTCCTCTTAACTCCACACATGCACCATAGCGCTCTCTCTCTCTCTCTCTCTCTCTCTCTCTCTCTCTCTCTCTCTCTCTCTCTCAATCATACACACACACACACACACACACACACACACACTCTTAATGGTGTGTAAAAACTACTTTGTAGAACTATGTACATTCTGTGTGTATTTGCATATCTTCATGCTATAGTGTATAAGCAATTTTTCTATAGAATTGTAAATTGTTATTTATGCTTTAGGTGTTTTGATTTTTCTATGTAGTTTGTAATGATTTTAACTCTGCCTCTGTGTGTGAGCTGAACCGCAGAAGGGTTTCTTTCTAGATAGCTAACCATGTAGCATTCTCTAAAAAGTTTATCTACTCTGATCTAAATACTTTTCTTTTTAAAATTTTATTTCATGTGTATGAAAAATTTGCTTGCATGTATGTTTGTGTACCATGTACATCCATTGTCCATGGAGGCCAGAAGAGGAAGCTACAGACATTAGCTCATTGTGTGTGTTCAGGTGTGCGTGTGTCTGTGTGTGTGTGTGTGTGTGTGTGTGTGTGTGTGTGTGTGTGTGTGTACGTGCAGGTGTGTGTACACTGATAATTGAATCTGGTCTCTTAACTACTGAGCCTCCTCTCCAGCTCCATATTTCTCTTGACAGTGCTTCAGTGGTTTAAATAAGATGAAATATCCAGGGTAATAATTTCCCAAAAGTATTCCACCCCAGAAACTCAAGATTAGTGCTTCCAAGTGAATCAAATTCCATGCCAAATATGACTTGCTCCTTTTTTAAAAAACATATTTGTTTTGATTTCCAATGCTGTCTAAGTAGATAAAGGAACCATTATCTGGATAATTTAGCTCCTGAACACTTTGTCCAAGATTGGATAAGTGACACAGAAATGAGGTATTTGTTGGAACTCTGGTACTAGAAGTATCAGTCCAGAAGGATGAGAAGTCTGTCCTTAAGAATGGGAAGTTAAAGTTTTTTTTTTTTAAATGAGGAGACAATTATAACTAAATACATACAAAAACCAAAAAGAAACTTGTACCACAGCTAATTTTTAAAGAAAAGTTGCAATTGTCCTTTTAAATAAATAGGAATAGGGAAGAATTGGCGGTCTCTGACATACTTCAGCACACTGTAGGGAAGATTTCACCTGTCAGAATCCCCATCAGGTGTGACATGCCAGAGGGACCACACAAGAGGTAATTTAATCATGTCTTGACATCTGTTTCTGAGAGAACTGTACCTGACCCAGGGCATATGACCCCTAGCTTTCATCTTATAGGATAAACAAGTCCTATAGCTACAGGAGACTCTACACTGTGGTGATTACAGTTAGTAATAATACATCATGCACTGGAAATTGAAACTTTGCTAAGAATACAAATGTTAAATGTTTTCATCTCAAAAATGAATAAGGAAAATATTACCTAGGACACCTAGACAACAGACATGTGGAAAGCATTGGTGGAAAGCACTGGGGAATAGTGAATTAGAAAGATATAACACTTTGGGGTACAAACTGGGGAGTCACTGTGGAAATCAATAAGACTGTTCCTCACAAAGCTAGAAATAGGTCTATCAGATGACCAAGCTGTATGCTCCTAGGTGTATACCCAAGGAATGGGAGAGGTAGCGATTTGTTTATATTGTGTGATTGTGGCTCTTAACTGTGAGTTTTCAGCTTTTAAAAATAACATTGCTCATTAATTTCTTTTTAAGAGTTATTAAAATTGAAAGGAGACTTGGGTAAAGGAAAATTTCCTCTGCTTGCTTTAGATCAGGGATGGGAAAGGTTGTATGCTCTGCCATGTTAGGAAGCATCATTTACATAGATTATAACCTGAGCAACTGTGTTCTGTGATGGCCTTAAATACACTTACATTATGTGCACAATACCTCTGAAGGTGGCCTAATGAATGGTTGAAACCAACAAATCTTTCCTACCAGAGGTTAACAGCTGAGCCCAAGCCAGGAGGGGTGGACAAAGTCAGTTTAAGGAAGGCTAGATTGGGAAGGTAGACCAGAGAAGGCAATTATAACAGGGGAAATGGAGTACTTACAGATTTGTTTTCTGGATAATATTTCCGTTTTGGAAACTATTATTTTAGCTTGTAAAAAAATAGCTGTTTAGAAAAGGTGTTCCATTAAAGTTAAACAATTAGTAAAAATAGAACGTGGCTCAAACATTAGCCTTCCTGGATGATCATTCCTTCAACTACTTAGAAAAGTACAGAATTTATTAAGAAAATCAATCTTAGTAAAATTGGGTCCTATCTCCAAATCGCTTTAGTTCTAGTCTCCTTGAGCTTCTGCCAAATTCTCCACTATTTTATTTAAAGGCAATAGATGGATTTTTCTCTTTGTTACTTTCTAGATTATAAACATTAGTTTAAAGCCACTACCCAAAGACTATACATGGACTGACCCTGGGCTCCAACTGCATAGGTAGCAATGAGTTGCCTAGTAAGGACACCAATGGAAGGGGAAGCCCTTGGTCCTGCCAAGACTGAACCCCCAGTGAACAGGATTGTTGGGGGAAGGGTGGTAAGGGGAGGAGGATGGGGAGGGGAACACCCATATAAAAGGGGAGGAGGAGAGGTTAGGGGGATGTTTGCTTGGAAACCAGGAAAGATAATAACAATTGAAATGTAAATAAGAAATAACCAATTTAATAAAGATGGAGAAAAGGAAAAAAACATTAGTTTAGAATGGGTAGAAAGGACAGGTGTTTTTAGAGATGGTTGAGTGAATGCAGAAAGCCATGGGTTGAAATGGAGTGTGGGAGCTGGTGGGGAAGTGGAGGGATCTGGCTTCCTATCTTGAGCCTTTCCCTGTCTTAGCATTTGTAACTCATGTGCTATTTACATTCTTATTTTCTTATTTATCTGACAGATCACAGGTTCTTAGCATGAATTCGTTAGAACGTAAATTGGGTCTTCCCAATATGGGAAAGAATTTTATGACCTGCTAACCCTTAAAATGTGCTATCACCTGGAGCCCGCCAGACACTCCAAATGACAATCCTTACTGCTGCAAATCAAGAAAGGTGGCATAGTGTTCTCATTCACAAATGGGGACACCAAGAATCAAATATAGTAACTGATGTCTTGGTTACAAGGAGTAAGAAATGAGGGTAGACTCAGAGTTCACCACAGATTTATACCTTTCAACACTTCCATGGTGAAAGTCAGAAAATCAAAGCCTTGCCAGAGTTTCAGAATATACTCAGAGGCATAGCCTTAGTGTCTCCTTATGTATCAAATAGCCAAACTGGTTCTCATACCCACTCACAAGACATGAAGCTACAGAAGAACTTAAGTAGTTATTAAGTGGGAGGGTAAACTGTTTGCCAAAGACTGTTTTGTTTTACTTCTCCTTGAGTCCAGACAACTAACAGCAAGTTTTGTTTTCCTTTTTTTTTTTTTAAAGTGAAATGTTGGCAGACAAGTTGGCTAAAGCACCAGACCTCTTTGTCATCCCAGCAGACACTAAAGATGAAAAAGAGCCTGCCTGGTTATCGTTGTCTGGTCTCTCTTGGCTGAAAAATAGAGTATCCCTTAGAGAAAGGGACTGGTCTCATTCTTACAGTTAAAAGACCCTACATAAAAATTATTCTTTCGGTGAAAGGGGAAACCCTTTAGATCTCAATTCTAGTTTTTAAAAGCAAGAATTGTGTTTAAAAGAAAGAACGGGTGGCAGACATGTAGGACATTGTTGGGATTATTAGTTCATCTCTCTTATATCAACAGTCCATTTTCTAACCACACAGAAATGCATGGAATGAATGCAGCTTGGGTGAACCTTGCCAAGGTTAGACGGACTTAAATGTATTTTCCTTTCAATAAAAATTGGTATCTTTTTTTGTTTTTAGACTTTTCGTTTCCCCTCTTGACTATCAGGAACCTCAAAATCCGTGTCCATGTCTGATGATATCACTGTCCCATAGCATAAATTCTTCTTGTAAAATGGTGTTCTTTATACTAGCATGTTACTAATAGACTTCTGTGCCTTTGGCTGTGAGTGTCTATAGGTACTTGCTTGAGGTATGATGTGATTCTTCCAGAAGCCTGGAATTTTCAGACATGCTAGAGGCAGGCCCTCATCATGGCTCCACTGCCCAATTCATTGTGGCACCTTGACAATTCAGTTTGTCCAGAGCAATGAAAGATGGTGGAAATGACAGTGCAGCCACACTGAATTCAGGTTTGAAGATGTTCCTTGCACATTGGCCTTCACCCTGAGAAGGCTGGGTGCTCAGCCCGCTGGTCCCATGGAGTAGGTTACCCCAGCAGAGTTCCACTGAGGTCTCTTTTTAACAGACCTCTGGTGGGCTTGAAGAAATACGAATGACAGCCAACCACTGTTGTTTATTTAACCATTAAGTTTGGAGTTCTTTTTATGCAGTTCAAGGTAAATAGGAAATATTTATTAGATACACACTCTTTAATGCCTACTGAGAATATTCTAATGAGTGTGTGAAAGACTTCCAATGTTTCAGAAGAGATATATTAGTTAATAATTCTATATATTTGGACATGCTCCCCCTGGATGGTCCTTATCTTGTAAAAACTTGGTCTCATATCAGAATTCTCTGGGAAGTCTGCCCTAATATCTCCTAGAATTGAACCCTCTCCCTGCTTATGATTCTTATGACTATGTTCCTCTGTCTGTCTGTCTGCCTCTTGGTCTCTCTCTCTCTCTCTCTCTCTCTCTCTCTCTCTCTCTCTCTCTCTCATTTTTTATTCATTTGACAATCACAGGTTCTTCTAACAAATGTCTTGGTAGGTAAGTTGGGTCCTTCTGACTGCGTACGGGAACAGATTCTAAGATCTGCTGATCCTTAATATGAGCTATCACCCCAGGCATTAGTAGGCAGGAACATGGTTAACTAAGAGAAAGGAAGAATCTAGGGTGAGCCTCAAGCCTCCAGTGGTTTTGATTTGGGTGAGCTGCCAGATGACAGCAATGACAATGGTGGGAAGGAGGAAGCAGCTTTGCAGGGCAAGGGGAACCAACCTTCTATCAAGCAAGTTTGAAGTGTATATAGGATGTCCAACTGCATTTATACAACTGGGTGGTCCTCTTTTTAACAGTTCAGTAGACACTGAGAAAGTGTTACAAGAGATAGAGTGAGGGAAGGAAGGAAGGGAGGGAGGGAGGGAGGGAGGGAGGGAGGGAGGAGAGAGAGAGAGAGAGAGAGAGAGAGAGAGAGAGAGAGAGAGAGAGAGAGAGTGTCTAGGTGTAAACTTTCCAGTTTCTTCTTAGATTTGACCAGCCTTTGTCTCTATCTCACACATCCTGGAGACTATGCTCTCACCCACTACTTTCTGACCCAGGGGCAGTGCTGTGATTTGCATATGTCCTCCAGTATTTGTGATTAGGAGCTGTTTTTAAGAGGTCGTTGGTCATGAAGACCCTGCCTGCCTTTCATCAGCAGTGCGTTCCTCGTAGAAAGATTAGGTCATCCTCCTTTCCTCTCTCCTGATCCTCTCTTCTACCTTCTGTTAAGGCTGATGCAACAGAAGGCCCTTGTCACATTGCCAGATGTCACTGTGACCTTGGACCTCTAAGTCTCCAGAACCAAGAGTAATAAATCTCATTTCAGCCTCATGTATTCCTTCGTACTTACGAGAGGCAGGCATGTACCCCATTTCTTAGGGTTCTTATTCTTATTCTAGGGTTTCCTGTGTTCATCAAATCAATCTTACTCATTTGTATGTTCCATGCTTTTCCTGCTGGGACACAAAATAGTACAACTGACATTTGTTAAATAATTATTTTACACCCCAAGTGTGACAATGTACACCTTTAATCATAGCATTCAGGAGGCAGAACAGGTGAATCTCTGTGAATTTGAGGCCAGTCTGGTCTACACAGCAATTTCCTAGACAGCTGGGCTTATATAGTGAAACACTCTCTCAACAAAGTCAAAGAAGACAAGAGAGAGAGAGAGAGAGAAAGAGAGAGAGAGAGAGAGAGAGAGAGAGAGAGAGAGGTTTATAGATGAATATATACCTTAGTGAATGGATCTGTACTTGAGAAAATGAATCTTGCTGGGCTATGTGGACATCTGAACATCAGGAAGAGTCATGAGATGTCTGAGAAAGCCTCATGGTGTAGTCCGAGGAGAAAGCATATCCAACAGGAATGAGAAAGAATTTGAGAAGTCCGTGCGTTGGGCAGAGGAAACTCCACGGTGGTATGGATGACGTGGGCAGAGCATGGTGTTATTTAGGAATCTTCTCCTCAATAAAAAATTTACTTCTCCTTAGAGATAGATCAAGGATAAGATAAGGGGGGAACCGAGGGGAAGAAAGTTAAAAATAGCCTGCCCACACTTCTTAATTAGCTTCAAAGGAGATATCATTGCCAAGCACAATTATGCACACGTTGGAATGTCTGTGTCCCTCCTGCTACAGCTTTCATGCAATTTGCTTGGCTTAGATTTGTTTATTAGCAACATAAACAATTTCAAACCAAATAGCTTGCTTCCCCTACAGCAGACCTGAATATAACTACTGGCTGTTGAATATATATATCCATTAAGTAAACTTGCCAAGAAATATTTGTCAAAAAGGGAGAGGGGAGCTCTTCTCGTTCTGCTCAGACCTGCAGGCCACCCATCTCCAACTGTAATGAGATTTTGGAAATAGCTGAAGTTGGCCTTGTACACACACAACCTTCTAGGCATTCCTCAAATGAACAAGAGATGAAATCCACCACAGCGTAGTGCAAGGTGGTGACCAGGCTCTTGCCAGGAACTGAGTACAATGGCCGTGTCTCTATTCCACATGTTTTATTTACAAAATAGCAATAAGTGGTAGTGGAACTATAATTAATTTTGAAGAAAAAGGAGAAGAGGAGGAGCAAGAGAAGGAAGAGGAGGAGGAGAAAGAGGAGGAGAAGGAAGAAGAAGCACTATCCCATATGAGAAAACTCTGGAGAGTAGCTAACAGATATTTTTATATTTTCAATGTGGAGACAATTTCATGGCCATATAAACATCTCAAAATGTATCAATTTGTATGCTGTAAGCGTGGGAATTTTACTCCATACCAATTTTACCTTAATAATCTTATCTAGAACAAGAATAACCTTGTGGATAGTTGTGAATATGCAGGTAAAGGCAGGCACAAGATAAGGCAAGGCCTGTGATTGGGCAGTGAAGAAGCAAGGCAGGCACAGAGTTTTGGAGAGATGTGAGAGGGGGAGAAAGAAAACGAACCAAGAAGGAAGAGGAGAAGGCAACCCAGATCTGTGTGGCTTTAATGGGCCACAGGTAATTATGAATATTTCCTAAGGGATGGAATTTTACAGGACAGTTTTGTCTTATCTAGGTGGGCAGTTGATATCCATATTAACTGGATCTAAGTTTATTGTGTGGACATTTTGTGAAAATTTAAGACGTAAATCTGATTGATAAATTACAAGCTTATTGAGTTTTGATTTTGACAGGTTACTGGGAATTGTGACTATAACCACAGGGAATGGATGCTGGGAATGTGAGCAGAGTCTGCAACAAGAGAGGCACAAGATAGGGGGTCTCTGTGGAACTGGTGAGATGGCTGCAGGGCCTGAAGAGTAGACCGTGGGATGGAAATGGGGAACTTAACGAGTCCGATGGAGACGATTTGCTGATTGAGATGAACATACCCCACAGACGCCATGTGGCCCGCTGGAGCTGGCAATAGCATGGGTTGGTGAATTCTTAATAGCATTTACTACTTCAAAACCTCATAAACATTATGATTCTACAAAGCCCGATGTCTCCAGCCCCACATCCTCTGGCTCTGCCAGTCATTACTTCTTGTTCAGCACATGGCATCACTGAACAGACACAGCCACCTTCCTTGGTACCTTGTACTATTTCCTTTCTCTGCAGTGTTTCTTCTACTCCCAGCTGTCTCCCACGCCACAGCCAGATCTTATAGAGGCATCTTCTCTAGTGAGGTTCCCTCCTCTCAAATGATTACAGTTTATATCATGTTGACTTAAATCTACCTAGCACAAATGGCTACAGATTTTATGTACGATGGTATATATATACTTATATTTATTTGTAGGGGATTAGCTTGGCTTCCACAAGAATTAATATTAAAATGTCTTCATCTGTCTTAAAGACATCTTTCAGTAACACAGGACGTACCTAGACTCTTAACATACAAGACGTGGGAAGCCCTAGTGTTCTGGTTCAGTCAGATATTTGGGTGGCCTTTTTATCTGTCTTTGCCCACCTCAACAAGCACACCTCTAATCCTGTGTAATTCTTTATTCATTTTCTGAAGTGCTTAACAGCAACTAGGAGGGTGAATATTGTGTCTAGATATCAGACAGGGCTGACAGACATTTGGTTAGTTTTCCTCTAGCTGTTATCGTGAAGGTATTTTTTTAATAGCTGACTTTTTACATTTGTTTTGCTTTGTTGAAACAAAGGAACTCATATACTCCAGAATGCCCTAACATGTGCTATGGAATTAAGACTGGCCTTAAACTATTGATCCTTTTGATTGTACCTCCCAAGTGCTGGGATTACTGATCTATGCCTGATACACGGTGATCCCTGCCTTAAAATGTAATTAACATTTAAATCAGTGATTTACGCCGCAGAATATTCCCCTAATGAATAAAGATTTCAGGGGACCAATCACTGGGTGAGGAGTAGACAGGACTTCAGAGTCGGAGAGAGGAAGAGGGGAGGCAGGAGGAAGATACTTCCTTTCAAACAGGAGAGTTGATGGAGGACACCTGTAGGTGGGGGAGCCGCCCTGGTTCAGGCGGCAGATTCACCAGGTTCTGCAACCAGAGGATTTATAACTTAGAAGAGCTTACAAGTTAGGATGCTAATTGCTGTGCCCAGCAGTTGTGTTACCTGTTGATTCGAAATTAACTTTGTGTGGTGTTTTCTTTCACCTGGCTACCCAACTGGGTTCCAGAAAGATATGGTGGCAAAGTGTGGGTTCGCGAGAAGTGCACCCCAATTACTCGTTGGAATTTGGAAGCATGGGGGCGCTGACGTGGCAGCAACCTCGCCCTGTGAACTTAGCAAGCCAGGTGGAGAGACTTCAGAGCTCCAGGTCAGAGTCTGCTGAGATGAGAACAGGTCGGCCTGCCTGCCTGCCAGTACCCTGCCAGCGGTAGTGTGGATGGGTTTTTAAAGATTATTTCACACCACAGTGTTAGGGTTGAGAAAATGATACTCTAAGGTACAGTACTTCTATGCGTTGAGCTGGGGTAGCAGTCTTAGAATCAAACTAGTTCACTCAGGGCCCTCACTTCAGAAATTCAGTTTTCATTCCAAAACCATCCCCCAAATATCATTATTTTAAACTCTTTTAAGAATCTCATCCAATAACCTGGGAACATGAGCCATGGAGAGGATGGGAGGATAAAGACCATGACTGCTGTGCTGGTTCATCTTATGTTAACTCGACGAGCTAGAGTTCTCTGAAAGGAGGAACCTCAACTGAGAAAATGCCTCCATTACATCAGGCCGTAGGGCATTTTATTAATTAGTAATCAATGGGGTGGGATCAGTCCCTTGTGGTTGGTATCAACCCTGGGCTGGTGCTCCTGAGTTCTACAAGGAAACAGGCTGAGCAGGCCATGAGGGGTCAATGAGAGGCAGGCAGCTTCTTCCAGTTTTCCCCAGAGTAACACGGATCACCTGGGAAAATTTATCTGTGCAACATGGCACCTTTTCTTTCTCATCCCCACTGCCATCTCCCTTTCCAGAGAGAATAGAACTACATGGTCGTGTGCATGTGTGTATGTGTGTGTGTGCTCATGTGCATGCACATACCTGCACGTGCTCGTGAGCTCTACAACACACAACATTGCAACCAGAGGTTTTTGATTTATTATTATTCCTCCTCATAATACTGTTCATTCCAGTAGATTTCTCCTTTTAGAAATTGGGAAATGAAAAGATGAGTTAAATAACACACAGGGAGAGAAGTGAAGGGTCCCCAAAGCTGCCTAGTTCTCCCAACCACTCACCTTCCAGCCTTTCCTCCAGTCCTCCTTAAAACATCACAAATTCTCTCAGACAGAAAGATACCTTGTGAAAGTTATTTTCAACTTTCCATTGTAATTATTCATGATTTTCTCCTTGATGATCTATTGACTTTAAGGGTTACAGCACCTAGCACAGCGTCTGTCACCCAGTAGATGCAGGCTAAATGAGCATCTAAAGGTGGTAATGATTGGAGAGCAGAATGAAGGTGCACAGGGCCTGTCTACAAGTAAGGTAAAGAACAACGATGAGACTACTCTTCAGTTTCTTTTCAGCAAAGCTGCATATAGGTATCTCCAGGAAATCAGATGAAATACACACCAACCAAAGAGAGACCAACCAAAACAATAGGTAACAGAAAACAATCTCTGTACTGACAAAAAGCTTAGGGGAGAAAAGCCTTTTTTATTGGGCCTTCAGGATAATATTTCTTATTGTAATGCGGAGCTCTGCAGCAGTTCTTCCTAACATCCGCTTTCGTACTTCATTTCCTTTGCTTGTATTTCCACGACCCCAAGCCTGCACAGCTCCTTTCCTGGTGCCACGTGTGCATTTGAAGCTGATCGCCCATTGCAGAATTGTCCTGTGTAGCACTAAAGATACTACGGCCAGAACTTTTTTTTTTCTTTTGTCCTCTTTAAATGGGATAAGTTCATGAGAAGTTAGGTTATAATTTCCTGAGCCAGGAAAGCTAGTCACCAGGGATGGAAATTGAGGAACAAATGACTTAAGTTTTCTTCTCCATCAAATGACTCAATAATAATAATTATAAAAAAGGTTATATAATAGGTTCAGGGGTTCTCAAAACAGAATGGTAAAAATCAACTGTAGAGTTCTTTTACAGTGCAGTTTCCCTGCCCCAAACCCCACAGAGATTCTGACTCAGTGTTTCTGGGATGGGACTTAGGTGTGCCAATTTTTACTAAATGACTTAGCTGGTTCTGTTCAGGTGGTAGCCGGGTCACACACTGAAGAAGGAACCTTTGGTTTAAAAAAAATGCTGAGCATTGGGTTTTAAAAGCATGGCCCTATATTTAAGAGCTTTTAAATGCAAACAACTTCCATAAACACTAGGAACCACCAGTTATTTAATGATTTAAAGGTCACCAAGGGCTGGAGAGATGGCTCGCAGTTAAGCATGGCTGCTGCTCTTTCAGAGGACTAGAGTTTGGTTTTCAGCTCCTTACTGGGCAACTGACAACCACCTGTGCCTTCAAACCAGAGCATCCCCATACTGTAAAGTATGTTACAGGAGAGAACCTGTGCTTAAATGTCTTGGGTTGATTCGAACAGGCAACAAGGCACCTGCTCATTGCTCTAGAAGTAAATATTGTCTCTACCATTTCAGGATATAAATAGACCTTGCCCTTACCCTTGTTTTTGCCTAGAGGAAGACAGTCCATTTAAGAATGTTAGATAAGCATTTTTGAAAAGATGGTGTAAAAGAAAAACAATCAGTACCACTGTTTGCAAAAATACAAAATTATAAAAAGACCTTTGGAGAACTACCTTCCCATGCGTGCTTAGAGTGAAGATTTTAGCTCCAGATTCTGTATGACAAAAACAAAAGGCAACATACTTATCTGGCCTTCAAGCATAAAAGACTACAAGATAGATAGATAGATAGATAGATAGATAGATAGATAGATAGATAGATAGATAGGCAGGCAGAAAGACGGATGGATGGAAAAGGTATGTTACATACTGAGAAAACAGAATAGGAATTAAAGTAAAAATTAGTGGAATAAAACATAGAAAGCAGAGAAAAAAGTCAATAAAAACAAAGGCTATTTCCTTTAAATGGCCAGTAAAGTTAATACATTTCTGTAATAATCAAGAAAAAAATGGAGGGAAAACACAAGTGACCAGTCTTTGACCTGAGATAAAGAGACAGCACTACAGACCCTACAGGCATTGAAAGGACAAGAATAGAATGCTATAAATACAATAATAGCAAACTAAACAACATAGAAAATTGGACAAATTCCTAGGAGATTACAAATTACCCAACTGTGTTCAAGAAAAACAACAACAAAAAAACCTCAACACTTATTAACTAATTTTGATTTGTAGTTAATAATTAAATCTATAAAAATTCTTATGCTTGAATGGCTTCCCTAGTTGATTCTTATCATATATCTAAGGAAGAAATAATACCAACCATGTTAATCATTTTTCAGGAAACAAGAGAGGCTCAGACATGCCTCTGTTTATGTTGCCCTGATGCCCAAAACCAGACACAAATAATTAGGGAAAGAAACTACATTTTGCTAAGTAAATGAAAAAAAAAGTCAGACACTATGGGTCCATGTTTTATGACTCCATGGAAATTAAACTTTAGAAGAGTCAAAATGAATTTCTGTAATTAATCTCTGCAATGATAGAATTAAATTAGTGGTTGTCTGGAACCTAAATTTGGAGAAAAGTATTAGTGTCAAAGGCTAGCAGGAAAATTTAGGGAATCATCTAATTATTATACATTTTGCTTGAAATGATATTGCATGCAGTAATTCATAAACATCAAAACTTCAGCAAATGGTATACTTGAAATAAGTTCCTTCTGATAAACAATGAATTTGAAAGCAGCATGGCTATTCACAATATTTAGGTGTGCTAATATACATATGAGTAATTAAAAGTTCACATACTACTTATTGGAGTGACGATTGATTTATCTACTTAAGAATTATAGTTGGTAATCCTTTGTAAAGCTGATGATACACTTACCACTTGGTTCAGGAATTTGCACATATGGATCAGGAAATAAACAATATTACATCAATGTTTAAAAAAGTATACAATAAAGTGGCCTGAATGTCCATCAACAGTATAATACAAATGAATGTTGGCATATTCTAAGGATTAAATGATACTATTTACTTGAGCATCAATTTTTAGAGTCACATGTCTCAGCAGAATTAAAATTTAAATGATGTTAATAGATAAAAAGTAATTGGCTAATTAATTGTGCTGTACCATACTGTTATTTTTTATTGGATATTTTTTATTTGCATTTAAAATGTTATTCCCTCACCTGGCTTCCTATCCATAAACCCCCTATCCCATCTCTCTGCTCTTTCTTCTATGAGGGTGTTCCCCCACCCATCCACCCACCCATTTCTGCCTTCCTGCCCTGACACTCCCCTACACTGGGGGGGGGTCCAGCCTTGGGAGGACCAAGGGCTTCTCCTCCCATTGGTGCCAAACAAGGCCATCCTCTGCTATATATGCAGCTGGAGTCCACGTGTACTCTCTGGATGGTGGTTTAGTCTGTGGGAACTCTGGTTGGTTGGTATTGTTGTTCTTTTGGGTTTGCAAACCCCTTCAGTTCTTTCAATCCTTTCTCTAACTCCTCCAACAGGGACCCCATTCTCAGTTCAATGGTTGGCTGCTAGCATTTGCCTCTGTGCTTCTCGTGCTCTGGCAGAGCCTCTCGGGAGACAGCTATATCAGGCTCCTGTCAGCAAGCAATTCTTGGCATCATCAATATTGTCTGGGTTTGGTGGCTGTATGTACCCAGATGGGGCAGGTTCTGAATGGCCATTCCTTCAGTCTGTGCTCCAAACTTTGTCTCTGTACCTCCTCCTGTGAATATTTTTGTTCCCCCTTCTAAGAAGGACTGAAGCATCTGCATTTTGGTTATCTTTCTTGAGCTTCATGTGGTCTGCATATTGTATCTTGAGTATGCTAAGCTTTTGGGCTAACATCCACTCATAAGTGAGTGCATACCATGTGTGTTTTTCTGTGATTGGGTTACCTCACTCGGGACAATATTTTCTAGTTCCATCCATTTGTCTATGAATTTTATAAAGTCATTGTTTTAATAGCTGAGTAGTACTCCACTGTGTAAATGTACCACATTTTCTGTGTCCATTCTTCTGCTGAAGGACATCTGGGTTCTTTCCACATCTTCTGGGTATATGCTCAGGAGTGAGATAGCTGGGTCCTCAGTTAGTACTATATCCAATATTCTGAGGAACCTCCAGACTGATTTCCAGAGTGCTTCTACCAGCTTGCAATCCTACCAACAAGGGAAGAGTGTTCCTCTTTCTCCGCATCCTCACCAGCATCTGTTATCTTCTGAGTTTTTAATCTTTGCCATTCTGACTGGCAGGAGGTAGACTCTCAGGGTTGTTTTGATTTGCATTTCCCTGATGACTAAGGATGTTGAACATTCCTTTAAGTGCTTCTCAGCCATTCGATATTGCTCAGTTGAGAATTCTTTGTTTAGCTCTGAACCCCATTTTGTAATAGGGTTATTTGATTCTATGGAGTCTAACTTCTTGAGTTCTTTGTATATATTACATATTAGCCCGTCTATCAGATGTAGGGTTGGTAAAGATCTTTCCCCAATCTGTTGGTTGCTGTTTTGTCCTAATGACAGTGACCTTTACCTTACAGAAGCTTTGCAATTTTATGAAGTCCCATTTGTCGATTTTGATCTTAAAACCTAAGCCATTGGTGTTCTTCTGTTCAGGAAATTTTCCCCAGTGTCCATGTGTTCTAGGCTCTTACACTTTTTCTTCTCTTAGTTTGAGTGTATCTGGTTTTATGTGGAGGTCCTTGATCCACTCGGACTTAAGCTTTGCACAGGGTGATAAGCATGGATCGATCTGCATTCTTCTACATGTTGACCTCCAGTTGAACCAGCACCATTTGCTGAAAATGCTATCTTTTTTCCATTGGATGGTTTTGGCTCCTTTGTCAAAAATCAAGTGACCATATGTGTGTGGGTTCATTTCTGGGTCTTCAATTCTATTCCATTGGTCTATCTGCCCATCTCTGTACCAATATCATACAGATTTTATTACTATTGCTCTGTAATACAACTTGAGGTCAGGGATGGTGGTTCCTCCAGAAATTCTTTTATTGTTGAGGAGAGTTTTCACTATCCTGGGTTTTTTGTTATTCCAAAGGAAGTTGCAAATTGCTCTTGCTAACTCTATGAAGAATTGAGTTGGAATTTTGATGGGGTTTGCATTGGATCTGTAGATTGCTTTTGGCAAAATGGCCATATTTAAAATATTAATCCTGCCAATCCATAAGCATGGGAGATCTTTCCATCTTCTGAGATCTTCTTCAATTTCTTTCTTCAGCCTTGAAGTTCTTGTCATACAGATCTTTCACTTGCTTGGTTAGAGTCACACCGAGGTATTTTATATTATTTGTGACTATTGTGAAGGGTGTCATTTCCCTAATTTCTTTCTCAGCCTGTTTATCCTTTGAGTAGAGGAAGGTTACTGATTTGTTTGAGTTACTTTTATGCCCAGCCAATTTGCTGAAGTTGTTTATCAGGTTTATCTGGTAGAATTTTTGGGTCACTTAAGTATGCTATCGTAATATCTCCAAATAGTGATACTTTAACTTCTTCCTTTCCAATTGGCATCTTTTTGACCTCCTTTCTTGTATGATTGCTCTGGCTTGAACTTTGAATACTATATTGAGTAGATAGGGAGACAGTGGGCAGCCTTGTGTAGTCCCTGATTTTAGAAGGATTGCTTCAAGTTTCTCTCCATCTAGTTTGATGTTGGCTACTGACTTGCTGTATATGGCTTTTACTATGTTTAGGCATGGGCCTTGAATTCCTGATCTTTTCAAGACTTTTAACATGAAGGAGTGTTGAATTTTGTCAAATGCTTTCTCAGCTTCTAATGAAATGATCATGTGTTGTTTTTATTTAAGACTGTTTTTTTTATAGTGGATTATGTTGATGGATTTCCATTTATTGAACCATCCCTGCATCCCTGGGATGAAGCCTACTTGATCATAATGGATGATTGCTTTAATGTGTTCTTATATTCGGTTTGTAAGAATTTTATTGAGAATTTTTGCATCAATATTCATAATGGAAATTGGTCTGAGGTTCTCTTTCTTTGTTGGGTTTTTGAGTGGTTTAGGTGTAAACATAATTGTGGCTTCATAGAAGGAATTGGGTAGTGTTGCTTCTGTTTCTATTTTGTAGAATAGTTTGGACAGTATTGGTATTAGGTCTTCTATGGAGGTTCAATAGAATCCTGCACTAAACCCGTCTGGTCCTAGGCTTTTTTTTTTTTTTTTTTTTTTTTTTGGTTGGGAGACTTTTAATAACTGCTTCTACTTCTTTAGGAGTTATGTGACTGTTTAGATGGTTTATCTGCTCCTGATTTAACTTTGGTACCTGGTATCTGCATAGAAAATTGTTCTTTTCATCCAGATTGTCCAGTTTCATTGAGTAAAGCCTTTTGTCATAAAATCTGATGATTTTTTAAAAATTTCCTCAGATTCTGTTGTTATGTCTTTCTTTTCATTTCTGATTTTGTTACTCTGTATAATCCCTCTGTGCCCTCTGGTTATTCTGGCTAAGTGCTTATCTATAGTGTTGATTTTCTCAAAGAACCAGCTCCTAGATTTGATGATTCTTTGTATAGTTCTTTTTGTTTCTACTTGGTTGATTTCAGCTCCGAGTTTGATTATTTCCTGCCTTCTACTCCTCCTGGGTGGATTTGCTTCTTTTTGTTCTAGAGCTTTTAGGTGTGCTGTCAAGCTGCTGATGTATGCTCTCTCCAGTTTCTTTTTGGAGACACTCAGAGCTATGAGTTTTCCTCTTAGCACAGCTTTCATTGCGTCCCATAAGTTTGCTATGTTGTGCCTTCATTTTCATTAAATGCTAAAAAGTCTTTAATTTCTTTCTTTGTTTCTTCCTTGGCCAGGTTATTATTGAGTAGAGTGCTGTTCAGCTTCCCTGTATATGCAGGATTTCTGTTTGTTTGTTTATTTGGTTTTTTGTTTTTTGTTTTTGGTTTTTTTTTTTTTTTTTTTGTTATTGAAGACCAGCTTTAGTCCATGGTGATCTAATAGGATGCATGGGACTATTTCAATCTTCTTGTATCTCTTGAGGCCTGTTTTGTGACTGATTATATGGTCAATTTTGGAGAAGGTACCATGAGGTGCCTAGAAGAAGGTATATTCTTTTGTTTTAGAATTAAATGTTCTGTAGATATCTGTTAAATCCATTAGGTTTATAACTTTCTGTTAGTTTCTCTGTGTCTCTGTTTAGTTCGTGTTTCCATGATCTGTCCATTGCAGAGTGGGTTGTTGAAACTCTACCACTATTATTGTGTGAGGTGCAATGTGTGCTTTGAGCTTTAATAAGGTTTCTTTTATGAATGTAGATGCCCTTGCATTTGGAGCATAGATCTTCAGGATTGAGAGTTCATCCTTATAGATTTTTTTCCTTTGATGACTATGAAGTGTCTTCCTTATCTTTTTTGATAACTTTTGGTTGAAAGTCAATTTTATTTGATATTAGAATGGCCACTCCAACTTGTTTCTTGGGACCATTTGCTTAGAAAATTGTTTTTCAGCCTTTAACTTTGAAGTGGTGTCTTTGTCACTGAGGTGTGTTTCTTGTATGCAGCAAAATACTGGGTCCTTTTTACGTATCCAGTCTGTTGTTAGTCTATGTCTTTTTGTTAGGGAATTGAGTCACTGATGTTAAGAGATATTAAGGAATAGTGATTGTTGTTTCCCCTTATTTTTGTTGTTAGAGGTTGAATAATGTTTGTGTGGCTACCTTCTTTTGGGTTAGTTGAAAGAAGATTAATTTCCTGATTTCTCTAAGGTGTAGTTTTCCTTGTGTTGGAATTTTCCTTCAACTATTCTTTGTAGGACTGCATTTGTAGAAAGATATTATGTAAATTTGGTTTGTCATGGAATATCTTGGTTTCTTCTTCTATGGTAATTGAATGTTTTGCTGGATATAGTAGCCTGGGCTGGCATTTATGTTCTCTTAGGGTCTGTATGACATCTGAACAGGATCTTCTAGATTTCATAGTCTCTGTTGAGAAGTCTTGTGCAATTCTGATAGGTCTGCCTTTATATGTTACTTGACTATTTCCCTTACTGCTTTTAATATTCTTTCTTTATTTTGTGCATTTGGTGTTTTGACTATTATGTGACAGGAGGAATTTCTTTTCTGGTCCAATCTATATGAAGTTCTGTAGGCTTCTTATATGTTTATGGGCATCTCTTTCTTCAGGTTAGTGAATTGTGTTAAAGATATTTCCTGGCCCTTTAAGTTGGTAATCTTCCCTCTCTTGTATATCAATTATCCTCAGGTTTGATCTTCTCATTGTGTCCTGGATTTCTTAGATGTTTTGGGTTAGGAACTTTTTGCATTTTGCATTTTCTTTGACTGTTGTGTTAATGCTTTCTATGGTATCTTGTGCACCTGAGACTCTCTCTTCAATCTCTTGCATTCTGTTGGTGATGCTTGCATCTATAACTCTTGATCTCTTTCCTAAGTTTTCTATCTCCAGGGTCTTCTCCCTTTGTGATTTCTTTATTGTTTCTATTCCCATTTTTAGATCCTGGATGGTTTTGTTCAATTTCTTCACCTGTTTGGCTGTGTTTTCCTGAAACTCTTTAAGGGATTTTTGTGTTTTCTCTTTAAGGGTGTCTACTTGTTTACCTGTGGTCTCCTTCTTAAAGTCCTCTATCATCATCATGAGATGTGATTTTAAATCCAAATCTTGCTTTTCTGGTGTATTGAGGTATCCAGGACTTGCTGTGATAGGAGAACTAGGTTCTGATGATGCCAAGTAGTCTTGGATTCTGTTGCTTATGTTCTTGTACTTGCCTCTCGCCATCTTGGTATCGCTGATGTTAGTTGGTCTTGCTGTCTCTGAAAGGAGCTTATTTCTCCTGTGGGCCTGTGAGCCTGTGATTTTGGGAGTGAGAGCACTCTTGGGAGACCAGCTCTCTCTGAGCAGGCTTTGGGTCCAGAGGGCTGTGGGACAGCCTTAGCTCTTGGCACAGATGGAGACTGGAACAATCCAGTCCCAGGCTGCTCAGTAGTTCCTGTGCCCTGTGTGTTCCTGGAGGATCTGTCTTTGGACAGTTAGTAGACCAAAACTGGGGCCTTACCTGTGATCTTAAGAATGAGAGTTCGCTTGTTAGATCAGCTCTCTCTGGGAGGTTTTGGGTCTGGAGTGTTGTGGGACAGCCTTAGCTCTGGGTACAAATAGAGACCAGAAGGGCAAATATAAATTTTAATTGACAAAATATATTCATCTCCTCATCAACCACTTATTTTTGCAGAAGTAACTGAATAATCAACTAATGGAAAAATAAATATCTCCAGGTCACTAAGTACAGTGACAAAGAAGTAGACAGTTAAGTATGACTTTTACCTTAGGGCAGAAGGTTAGAAGACAGATGTAATTGGAAGTGTGTTAATTTCTACCATGCTGAAGTGACCCTGATAGTACCCCTCCTGCTCAAGATAAGTTGGGTATTCCCAATAAAAGATAATCACAAGGGAATATTGTCCTTGTCACCTTCATGGTAAGTAGAAGTTTACTGAAAAGAAATTGGGTTATAACACAAAAGCTTAAATTTGGCAACTAATCCTAAAATGTAAATATAGTTATTTTTGTCTTTTATATGTACATATATGTGATTCATGTATTCATGGGTATAAAATGTATATAAATAATATATTATATATAAGCATTAGAATAGATAATATATTAGAATATTCCAGAATATAGAATAATTATCATACATTATAATAAGTAATAAAATTAATAATTCTACATATTATGTCTATGTATTTTATTTATATTATATAGAATATTTATATTGTATAGAATATGTGTAACAATTCTGAGAATATATATTATAAAGCATAATATATAGAATAACAGAAAATTATAATATATGTATATATACATATATATTCTAGGTTTAAAAAGTACATTAAACATAAAGTTACATATAATAGACATGGAGATTAGGGTCACTCTTAAGGATCTTGGAGAAAGGAGCATAATGAGCCATATTTCCCAATCTGTACCCTGCTAAAACCAGGTGATGCTTGGGAATGGCCACAGACAACTACAATTTCAATCAAGAATTATTGTAACACTGCTGCTCCAGTGTATCAGAAGGAGATTAGCAGGACCTATGAAACTTTTATCTAGAAAATGTACTTTAGTATTTCAAACAGAATGACTTTGAAAAGATAGCATTATGATGGCAGGGATAAACTATCTGTGAGATGTTGCTTCAAATCTATGTACATTGTAACAGTATAGTTATGAATTTCATGAGCATCCTACCGAATAAATTATTGGTAGATTACATTGATTGACTTATGGTAATGAGGCAGAATTAACAAAGAAGCTGGAGGTCCTGTCACATAAAGATGCTTCAGAGGTGAAAAATAAAACCTGTAGAGAGTCTGAGCTCTGGAGTATCAGTCAAGGTCTCAGGAACTCAGTGGTCAGAGGCACGCTGGGTACTGGGACTCACATCTATTAGCATAAAGTAGAAGACAAACTATTTTATAAAATTCTTTGATCTCCAGTGAGACAGCTAGGAATGTCTTCCAATCTGACTGTGGATACTGAGTAACCAGTAGGTGTGGACTTTGCCTTAGGGGACTTGAATATAGTGAAAATAGACACAGTGTGAATATTACTGAGGGAGCAGTGGAAAACCTACTTGTCCTCAATCAACGAGAAGTAGTCTACAAACCACAACGACAAAGGAGGCCAGGAATACCTCAGTCACGGCATAGACCCATCCTAGAAAAGGTTTGTCCTTGGGGAAGGGAGGTCTCTGCAGCTGACATGATGCCTGAGAAAATTCCTTGCTGATTCCAGTCTCCTGGAAACATCTTTGACAGCGGTGACAACACTTTTCCTGATGAGGAATCTGGGCAACTCCCTGTTGTGTGGAGTGGAAGTTTACAGCCAGAGGAGTCACAATTGTATAGACTTAATACTGAACACCACCGCCTATATTTTCTAAAAGTTGGAGCTAAAAAAAAAATCTGCAAATTTGATTGCCTTTAAGGTAGCACTTTTATTAGGGTCTATTGTTACCTGTCAGTAAGGTGACACCATGCCAAGAATTGAGCACAGTACCCAAGGCTTTATGTAACCATTTGTAAACCAATGTTCAACAGTTAAAGCAATGCACTAACCATGACTCATATTGGCCACATTACTTCTTCTCTTACTTTTTCTTCTCATTTCTTTCTGAACAATGTTTCCAAGTCCCTGTGTGGCTTTATTTTGATGGATGGTTGGCCCTGAGGAGAAAGGTAAGACTGGCGGAGGATTAGGAAGGGAAAATTCTTTGCTGTGTTTGCTCACTGTGCCAGTAGCCCTGGCAACAAACTACAGGCTGGCTCCGTGGACATCCCAGTCCCACCTAGATTTATGCTGCCCGGGTTCCAGACCTGTATCAGAATGGATTCTCCAGGTGTCTTCTGATCCCAACACTCTTCTGGGACACCTTAATCTTCTGATCAAAGAAAGACTTCCACTTACAGTAGACAGAGAGCATGATTTGACCAAGTCTAATTTTCCATGGATATGGGTGTGTTTTTATTTCCCCCTTCATAAAGGAGAAAAAGAAAAAGAAAAAAAGAGAAAGAAAACGGGAGGAAGGAGCATGTGCCTTTTTTTTTTTTTTTTTTTTTTTTGCTGCCATCTGAAACAGCCAAATGGAGAGTCAATTTATTCAGCTTAATTCGTTCCAGATTTCCCAAGGAATAAACAGTATTCTCAAGAGTTCTCAGATGTGTGGCCAATAGAGATCCAGTTGCCAGAGAGAGCTAATATCAAACATTCAGGTAGCCTTCAGTTAGAGCACAGGGCACTAGAGATGGAGACCAGACCCCAATATGCTTTCTGGGAAGCCCTGGAGGATCGGGAGTTGTGAGATGTGACAATGGCTTTGCATGCTCTAAGCACAACCAAATAGGTTCTGGAAGCAATATTGTGTTTCATCACTCCAAATTAAAATCAACTCTGCAGAAAGAGAGAAAGGGTTCCTTTCTCAGAATAAGAAGAGCAAAGGGAAGTTTATTGGAACCCTTCTGAGGCCTACACAGACTTCAAGAACCTGCAAGACCCTAGCATTTCTGTAAAGTCATCTAAAATGATTCTAGTTTATACTAATAATGGACATCATGTCCCATTTCTCGTGTGAGGAAATAGAGATTCCTCATTTGCTGGACACAGAACTCACTGACTTTTTTATAATGGTTGGCATGCACAGAAGACAGATCATGCCTTGGAGGCAAGTTGTTGTTGTAAAACTATAAAAATTAAAAAAAAAAAGTAGGGTTGTCTTTTATCCCCACTAGGTTCGGCACTGCAGTGCCCCAAGATGCCTGCTGGATATCTTGCCAGAAGCACACATTCCAATTCTGTGGCAGCCCAGACCAGCCGCCCCACACTCCATTACACTTAAATCTACATATGAAAGAACACACAACACAATAACAGTTGACCCAATTGATAAGGTATACTTTCCTACCTAAACATACAAAGCCCAGTACCATCCATCCCTTAAGAACATTAATAACAACCTGTAAATACACAAAGCGGAATCTCAATGTCAGCCTCCACTGTTGTCCCTCGGCCCCTCCATCTCCCCCTCCTGTCTCTTCTCCTCTTCGGTCAAGTCTCCTCCTCTTCCTCCAAACTTCTCTCCCACCCATCCTTCCTTCTCCTCCAATAACAGGCCTCTTCCTATCCTGTACCTGCCTCTCACCTGTATTTTACAAATTTAATGGAGTGAAGGTTCTGGTGAAGTCACCTGAGTCCCAGTACGTGACTGTCCTTGGGGCAGTGGAATTAGCATCAAAATGCAGATAACTCCAGGGCAAACCACAATAGCAAGTGGCTGGGGTTCCAGTTCGAACTCACCTTTACTTGCTATGTGAATTTGAACAAACTGGGCCTCAGATACTGTTTGTTCATTGAGAAATCCAACTATGAAAGAATGCAACATGCAGGCCCATGCAAGAAGCATTTCTATAAGAGCTCACAGACTTCATGGTACTGAGGACAGGTATTTCTCTTTATACAGTGATGTTTCCTAATGGACAGCTGATGCTCTGTAAACAAATGTTCAAAATGCTCCAGCTGTTCATGGCAAACCTCTTGAAGAAATGGAGAAACAGCATCTTCGACTTACGTTTAAAATATCGGCATTAAAATCTGGCATTAATTTTCCTTGCTCATGCTCTAGAAGATAAATGTTAGATAGTTTACCAAAAAAGAATTATTATCTATTGGGCTCATTTCGTTTGAGGGCACTAAAGACAACAAGGTTGCAAATGACTTGTTCAAAGTCCGGTCCTGGTCTGGACCTAAGCAGATCATTTGATTGCAAAGTGAACAGTGTTCCAATTTCACTGTCCTGTGTTCCCTATCTAACGTCTGGAGCAGAGAGAACATCTGGAAACTATCACGTATTTAGCCATAATGACAGCATTAACAAGTTGGAAATATCCTTCTTGAACTGGATACTCACAGCCCCAGGGAGCTCACAGGGGTATCCTGGGGCTACTTGAAGCCAAAGAATAAGCCCCCTGGATCCTCCTGAGCAGGCAATTTGCTTGAAGACTTGAGTGACCATGTAAGTGCTTTAAATAAAAGATCAGTTCCTGTTAAAGCTAGCATGAATATATTATGAGCAAGAATGCAATCCTCACGATCTTTATTGTAAAGTATATAAAAGACGTAAAATAATTTCTGGCTTCATTGTTTAAACTTTAACAAATGCCTACACTTGGGATGGGGTGTGTGTCCTCAGTCCCACTACAGAGGTATTTGGTAAGACCTTATGCTATATATTTTAAGTACTAGGCCATTTTTAAAAACTCAAAGTAACACATGCACATAATTAGCAAATAAAATAGCATGGAGATTATAATGGAGTCCAACATTTCCCTATCCTTTCCTACCCATCCCCAGCTCCAGTCTCTTTACTCAAAATAGTGGTTCACTGGCTGCCCCTGTGTTTTACAATCATTAAATACTATTTGTGTTATTATGTCTTGGTGAATCAACTTTTAATATTAGCCATTAATTTCGACCTACAATAATAAAGATTTACCTTTCTTTGACATTGCTGAAACTATCACTTACCCTATATGGACCTGGTTTTTCATCCTCTTAATGGTGGTTTGAGACAGATTTTTGAGACTATTTTTTTACACATAGTCAAACATACTCTCCTTAAAGATTATGAAATGTTCGACTATATAATCTTTCAGTTGCTACATGGTTTTTCATTTAGACCCTTAGTATGCCTGAAACTGTGTTTTTAGTTGTAAGTATAAGAAATAAGATTACATTTTATAGGATTAAAAAATACGTATTTACAAAAATATTCATATTCAACATATAACCAACAAAGGGTTTATTTCATAACATATGAAGAATATCTTCCAATTTGTTTTTTTTTAAAGCTTGAATGTCCATACAGGCATGTATTTTATGTTAAAACGAAGATTCTAGAAAGGCTGTTCTAATAACTCACAAATATCTGAAAAAAATTTAATTTTCAGAAATGCAAACTAAAACAATAGTGAGAAATCATGTTATATCTTTGAATGACAAAATATTAAAACTTTGACCGTAACAAATGTTGACAAAATTGTCGAGCAATTGGGTGACTTTTGAGTACTCATGAGAACATAATTTGTTAAACCAGCTCGGAAAACGTTGTGGTTTGAGTCTAGAGTCACCTTGTAGTGTCATGCTTTAAACGCTTGGTCCCCAACTTGTGGCACACTTTCAAGCTGTTCTGAAAACTTTGGGAGATGGGACCTAGATGGATAAAATTTGTCACTAGGGGAAGATCCCTGGAGCTCTATGATCCTTGACTCCTTCCCACTGTGCATTCTGATCTTCTACACTGTGAACATTATCTGCACATGCTCCCACGACCACTGTCTGAGCTCAACTACCATGCCTTCCCTGTCAGGATGACCAAAATCCTCTGAATGCTTGAGCCAAAACATTCTTGTGGGTTCTTTCTGTTGAGTATCTTGGTCATAGAAATTCACAATAATAAATATAGGAAAGTGGTACCAGAGAAGGGGGGGGGGGTCATTCCCATGACTAAATCTAGTCGTGTGGCTCTCAAGCCTTTGGAACTAGTTTGTATCAGGAATTTGAAAACATATGGAGATGAAGACTTAGGAAACCCTAGGATACTGTAATCAGGGCTCGGTGGGCCATTCTGGTAGGACTTGAGATAACCAGAGTGTCTATAGGCAAACATACAGTTTTAGATGAAAATAAGGATGCTATTTGGAACTGGGTTATTTTCCATTCATGTTGCATTCTGACAATAAATTTATCTGCACTTGCTCACGTCTTGGAAAAGTGAGTGAGGCTGAATTAAAATGCCGTAATTGGCAGAGGAAACCATGTTTTCAGGCTGTGGGATGGTTATTACTCACTACTTTCAGCTAGGTTTATGGGAAGAATCAGCAGCAAAAGAATCAAGTGCAAAGATTTGAAAGACACATAGTTTGTCCAGAAAAGGAGTTTGTGGAAAGCTGTTGACAAAGAGGTCATCATTGTCAGACAGACTGGACTCATTAAAGGAAAACCATCTGTTTTGCAGGTGGACATGGGGATGGTGCTGGAGGACATTTCACAAACTGACTAGCCCTTGCTTAAGGAAGTCTCTGGAATATAGACTGTAACCCATTTGAAAAGCCTTTCTTTGCAAAGAACTGCTGGAATGTTCTATTTTCAAAAGGCCACCTATTTTTCCAAGTTCAGCTATCAAGGCATTTAAGGGCCACTATGGCTGAGGTCCAAGAGTGCCTAGCGACATCTCCAACTGGACACAGCCAAGTGACATTATCTGAGCAATGATGATTTGTCAAGAATGCTAAATACAAGAGTTATGAGACCATAGACACTTCCACCAAGATGTTGAAGAAAGACTAAGAAGCTGGGTAATGTGGACCAGAATCCTGCAGAAAGCCTGACAGGATAAGACATGAAGCTGTTATGGTGAAACCTAAACTACAATAGAGGCTCAAAGATGTTGAGCCATTAGGTACATGTGATATTTGCCATAACAAAGCTCCAGGTACCAAGGGAAACATCCCCTGGGAGAGGCTCTGTGGCCTGCATATGTGCAAGGCCTAAGGGTAGAACCAGCCAAGTCCACTGGAGAGCACTTCATGCCATGATGCGCCCCAGACGCTGGACCTTGAATCTACAGAATTTGATATCTGTACTGCTGAACGTCATTTCTGCTTTGGTCTCATCTATCCTTTTTATCTTCCTCCTTCCCTTTTGTGATGGGGATGCTTGCTCTATGCATTCTTTGTATGTTGGAAGCATATAACTTTCTTTTTTATTTTACAGAGGCTCACAACTAAATGATTGTCTGGAGCCTCGATACAGTCTTTAGACTTAGGCTTCTGAACAATCTTGAAACTATAGCAACCTTTAAAGGGGATTTAACATATTTGTATTATGTAGTGGCTATGAGCCTTTTGTAGCCAGAGGTAGAATGTCCCCCACAGGGTCAGGTTTTGAACTCTTGGCTTCCACCTAGGAGCACTACTTTATGAGATTTTGGAAACTTTGGGAGGCATGGTATAGATGAAGGAAGCAGGTTACAAAGGCTAAGCCCTCGAGGTTATATCATCTCTGACTCCTTCCTTTTATCCTCTTTCTCAGTCTACTATGATTTGACCAACCTCTGCCACACATTGCCACCATGTGATCTGAGCTGTCCCACAATGTCTTCTCCATTCTGATGGTCTAAAAGCCTCAGAAGCTATGTCCCAAAACAAAACTGCTCTCCCTTAACTTGTTTCTGTGAGGTATTTTTGCCAAAGTGATGCAACTTAATTAATGCAGAAAATTATTGAACATAACTGCTAAAGCTTAATAAACATTCTTTATAATCCTACAGGTCTACTCTTTCATACCAACAAAATATGTACATAAACACAAAGATGTTTATGATAATTTAATGCATATTATTCATAATAAATCCAGAATGAAAACAATCCAGAAGTCTAAAAAAACAGACTAATGCACTGTAAAATATTATTATATAAAAGAGTGATGATCCATAAATATAATACAGACAAACTGATACACACACATGCACAGACACAAATGAGCACACACATGCACACATACATATGCATACACATATATGAACACACGCACAATCACACACACATACAGACATACATACATTACATAATTCATTTGAGGACTGGAAACCAAGCTGACAGCTTGGAAGAAAGCAGATTAGTAGTAGGAAGCTAGTAGATAGAGAGGAACTCACCATATTGAGTGTATTATGTTGTTATGATTGCCCATAGCATGGTGCCCCACAATCTGTGGCCCAAATGACATAATGCGATTGTCTCTCAATTCCCAATCTATAATTTTTGGTGAGACCTAAAGAGCTTGACAGTGTTGAGAGTTGAATTCTTTGTGGGCCACTCTCCTTATCTTGTAGATGGCTATCTCCTTCCTATGCCTTCACAGGCTCTTTTGTCTCTGTGTGTCTGTTTCCTAAAAGAATGTCAATTAAATTGGACAAAGGCTCGCCTTAATGATCTCATTTTAAATTAGTGGAACTTTTAAAGACCTTCTGCCCACACATAGCCACATCTTGAGTTGATAAAATATGGAGACTTTGATGGGACACAATGCAGCTCTTGAGATATGATTTGAATGAGAATGGCCCCCATAGGCTCATACATGTGAATACTTGGTCTCCAGTTGGAGGAACGGTTTCAGAAGGATTAGGGAGCATCGCCTTGCTAGAAGATGCATGTCATAGGTTTGAGCTTTCAAAGATCCATGCCATTCCAAGTGTTTCTCTCTGCCTTGTGGTCATGTCTCAAAAAATGCAAGCTCTCAGCTACTGCTGCACTGCCATGCCTGCCTGCCTGCTGCCACTCTCCATGGCATAGCTGTCATGTTCTCTTTCCCTTTGCTACCCTGGGAACCAAATAAACACCTTCTTTATCAGTTGCCTTGGTTGTGGAGTCTTATCACAACAATCAAAAAGTAACTCAGACAGCAATGGGAAAAGGGCCCAGTGCCATTACTGAAGGTGGAAACATTTTAGTTCCTGACCTGCCACATGGTATTTGGAATTGTCACATGGGATCTAACTGAGAGATAATCCATGGTAGAGAACATTTATGTCCTTTTTTGGATGTGTATTACGTTTCATTATTTGCAAGATAAACAGATATGATTAATAACATGATCTAGTCATCTCTAAAGTAACAAACAACTAAATTCTCAGGGGTTTATAACAGTAAATATTTATTTCCAATTCTCATTCCTTCTTGATGGTTATGAAGTGGGTCTGTTGAATCTAGGGGAAAGGCAAAGCCATTACTGGAACACGACATTCTTATGCCAAAGAGAGAAGAAGAACAAGAGAATTGTTAGAAACTCATGATGCCCCTTAAAGCACAAACTAAATGTGTAATATACTGCCACCCTTTAAAGCCACTAGTAATTAATGGCCAAGCATGCACCATAGACAAGAAATATTGAGCCCTTCCTCTTTGTGAGACAATGCAGGTCATACAAGCAAAATTGCAAAATTGAAAAAAAAAACTTTTAGAAATTGTGACAACAAATAACATAGTTAGAAAGTTCAATGGAAAATGATTGGGCTTTGGAGCTGGGCTGGCCACACCACTTGGCGGGAAAGTACCTGCTTAGCCTGCAGAAGGCTGTGGGTTCAGGTCTCACTTAAGGAAGGAAGGAAGAAGGGAGGATGAAAAGGCAAGAGGAGAGAGGAAAGGCTGGGTAGAGGAGAGAAAGGTATAGAGCTGAGGAAGATTTGAGCTGCTGCTTGGGAGAAACATTTCTGCGTTTCTGACATAACTTAGAATAGGAAAACATTCTACTATACTTTTAGAACTCCAAGGCAGCTAAAGTCCAATTTTAACATAAAAATTTGAAGCTACATTTAATAATAAAAAGTTAAGAAACTTTGAATTCAAAGTGCACAATGTAAATGAAAACCTATGCTTATTTGAAACTCAAAATACAAGCAAAGGGCATTTTTCAGAGAATATGGTATGCTTCACTGAGTTAATAAGAAAAGGTCTGAAAACTAGACATGAAAACATACCCACATACCCTAGAGCCAGGACACCATGAGAAGAAATAGAAATAGTTTACACACGAGAAAATGATAGTAGCGTTTCAGTTAAATCCAAATTAAATGCATTGTGCACTCTTAGTTAATAAGACGGGCAAAAGTTGTAAACATAGATCGTTAACCATGTGGGCTAGCCTGCAACCTTATCTATTTCTGGGGAACTTAGATAAAACCATGTGGGATAACCTGTAACTTTATCTATTTCTGGGGGTGGTGTAAACTATTTTCTCAATAGCCATGAAGAACAATTTGACTGTGTCTCCAAATAGTGTATCCATGTACATAACTTTTGAACAAATGATTTAATCCTTAAACCTACCTATCCACAACCACACATGCACAGAAAATAAAAGCATGTAAGATATTTGTTACAGTATTGTTTGTAAAAAGAAAAATGACCCAATGGAAAATGAGTATTCTCCCATAAAGTACTGAAAACATAAATGTTTTCATGAATGTGAAGCCAGGACACAGAGGAGACACCCCTTTGAGTCCCCAGTTAGAAGGTCTGGCATACAGTAAGTGCAAGAAAGGAAATTCAGAAAAAGATTAAACTAGAAGTCTACCCGTGTGGAAAGGAAAGATGGACAGACTGAAAACTACTGGCTGATTTGCTATGGTGGAGCGACTGAGGCAGGCAGCAATGGGAGATAAGGCTTTACCTTCCTTTAGCTCCTACTGTACCATTATTCCCCTGATTTGTCTGATTGAAAACACCCAGTCCAGCAACAGGCAAAGTAATGTATGGGCACAGACAATGGTCCAAAAACCCTCACAGAAGCAGTATAATACGCTGCAGGATTTGTTTTTTCAATCTCTCTCTCTCTCTCTCTCTCTCTCTCTCTCTCTCTCTCTCTCTCTCTCTCTCTTTGTGTGTGTGTGTGTGTGTGTGTGTGTGTGTGTGTGTGCATTCATGTGTGTGAATATAGGTGCACACTTGCCGTTGTGTGCATACAGAAGTCAGAGCACAACATCAGATGCAAGTCCTCACCTTACACCTTGTTTGAGACAAGGTCTCTGTCATCATCTCTGCCTTCCATTTTCCCCATCGTAGTGCTGGGATCCCACACATTTCTGCTCTGAGTCTGGCTTTTCCATGGGTTCTGGGGCTTCAAACTCAGGTCCTCTTTCCTTGTACTGGTATTCTCTGAGCCAATTCCTCAGCCCCAGGTCCAGGATTTATAACCAAATGAATCTGAGTTCAAATCCTAAGGTCTATCTGTGGCATCCCCATTTCTCTAAGTTCCATAAAATTTAAGTCAGTGAAATAAAAACCACAGGACTGAGCTAGTGGCACTGTCAGTTGAAAGAGGCAGGAACACGAAGTTCTTGACTCAGAGGACAACAGCCACTATTGTGTCACTCTTCTGGTCACTTCACATTTGGGGAAATCCATGCCCATGGAGAATATGGAATGCATTGTAAATCATCACACATGTGTGTTCGCCTAATAAAGAGTTCTTCCTCTGTGGCAGCCTCGGTCTCGGCAGCACTGGCTAAGCTTCACTGAGATGAGGGTAGTGGTCTTGAGGGCAGGGCAGCGCTTCTGTTTGATGGCTCAGTTTCAGGTGCTGTAGACTAGCGGCATCATCCTTCCCAGGCCATCTTATCTCATGGATGCACAGTTGCTTCCTTGTTTCCTTATACACTGTTGGGTCAGCAGCAGACACAGTGGGAAACCTGCTATGTTAGCTGCTTCCAAACTCCAAGAAGGCCCAGTACTTTCTTCCATTTTGAGGTTGATTTTATCTTAGTTTATGTGAATGAGTCTTTTGCCTATATGCATGTCTGTGCATGGTGTGCATGCCTGGGGCCCGCTGGGGCCAGAAAAAGGCATTGGATCTTATGGGAAGAGAGTTACAGGTTGCTGTGAGTCACTACATAGGTGCTGGCAAACTAAAATTGATGACCTTAACTATTGAACCATCTCTCTACGTCCAAGGCCCATTTCTGGTGCATGCTCCCCGAGTCCTTCTCCGGAACAACCTGTGCTTCCTGACGGAGCTGTCATGGCAACTGACAATTTAATCTCTGCAATCACAAGGAAGGTGAAGTCACCTTCTTTTAGAACAAGTGGCCACTGAAGCGTTGCCCTTGCCGCCATCTTGAAAGAACACTGAAGCATGACCATGCTCGGGAAGGCTGCTTTTAACTGCATGGATCTGTATGCTACAGTTCTCCTCCCTCCATTGGGATGCTTCAAGGGTAACTCATGGTTAACACTGGCATAGAGTTAGGCACCTCTCTCTGGAGCACCATTTTCCTGTGGCATAAGATATTCCAAATATGAAGCAAGTGAAGTTCACAGAATATTAGGAACCATTACACATCGGGAGCTCAACTATGTAGGCTGAAATCTTTGCCAGACAAAATGCCAGGTTCCTGTTAGTGCTCACTAGAACCCATTGGCCTCCTTTTTTTTTTTTTCTTTTTTTTCGGGTCTGGGGATCGAACCCAGGACCTTGCGCTTCCTAGGCAAGCGCTTTACCACTGAGCCAAATCCCCAACCCCCATTGGCCGCCATCATAGCCAGCTTCCGGCAGATCGGATGGGAGCAGAAGAAGGTTCCCTTGGCCGATGCTTCCTGGTGCAGAAAGGAAAATAGCTGGGCACTCTGGAGACAAGCCAGATGATATTTCTCAGTTTTACAGATAAAGATGCTCATAAATGAACCTGACATGACAACATCCAGGTATGCTAAAGTCAGGTATGATGGTATCTACTCGTGATCCTAGCCCGCGGAAGGCCCAGGCAGGAGGATTGTGAGTTCCAGATCAGTCTGGTATACAGATGGACTGTATCTTAAAACAAACAAATTAACCAATAAATAAATAAATAAATAAATAAATAAATAAATAAATAAATACTAAACAACCAAAAACCTCGTATCGCGTAGCATGATCAAGTGATCAGCCATGTTTAATTTATATATTATGAGTTCAGCACAAATGGTGAGCCCTGAACAGCAAGTCAGTCATCAACATTGAATAAGCACTCGGTGCTGGGTGGCTCTCTCTGAACTCTCCACTTATGAGAGTGGCATCCATATGGAGCACGTACTTTTCAATTTACCGATCATCCTCAACTCCACTGCCCTAAGTGTTTCAGTTCTGAAAGCTTAGGAATGTTATAATAAGGCAATGGTCGCTCTTTCCAGTCAACAGCTCCCTCTCAGATCAAAGGACTTCTCCTTGGAACTTGTGCCACACTCACTTTCTGGTCATCTCTTCAGTGGGAGGGCTACGAAGTGACTTCATCTTGAGCTGACTCCAGGCAGGTGCTCTGCCTAATTGAAATATTTCAAGGCCTTCAGGCTCAGGCCTTCAGCTTGCTCAAGGATGTCTCTTAAAGTGCCCGAAGAGCAGTAGTTTATGAATCTGCCAACGAACAGAATTTAGGGGGATAAACCTTCCGAATGTCTTGATGTCTGGTGTCAGAAAGTTCTTAGGGATATTGACTTTTGCTTTTCTAATTCTGCCTTCCCTCTTTTTGTACGCTCAGGTTTCCACAGAGATGTGGCCATGTGCTCTTCCAGTCCAGTGATTTATTTCTGCCAGGCAAAGTTAGGACGAGCAGCTGGTAAAAGCATTTGAGAAAGACTGAATGGATTCTCGGGACATGAGGTGTCGTAAGACTTATAAGAAGTTTATGGACCTCCATGGAAATCTGACTCATTTTTCTTATCACCCATATAAAGGTTTTAAGGCAAACAGATGAATCATACAGAGGTGCTTATTTGACGAATAGGGGACATCTGGGCTAGAGTCACAGTAGGTAAATATTAGCTGGTGAGGGTTGGGGGAGGGGAGGCCTCAACGCATCTGGGAAGATTTCGAAAGACAAATGTTGAGGTTAACTTATCTTTTCAGTCGGTTCATAGTGGCTAAATATTCAAGCTTTACTCTTTGATGAGAGATTCCCCAAAATTTTAATCTAGAATAATGATATACACTTTTAATTCTTGACTGGATTGAAGATCAAATCCAGGACCTTATACTTGCTAGGCAGGCAAGCACTCTATCACCGAGCCATACACAGCTCCCCGCCCCCAGTCCAGCTGAACATTTTTACACACCCAGTCTTGATATTCTCCAGAGTTTTTCCTGTAATAAGCATGTCAAGTCCCTTGTCAAGGACAAAGGAGTCCATGACCTTTATGTTCCATGTGTTGACTCTTGAAAGAATCTGAGAAAAAGGTTTTGCTTCAATATGTTTTCAGGGAAGCAAGCTTCCATTGATCCTGGAGCCTGGGTAAAAATTACCCCATGCCAATCAGCAGGGGTGTAGAAGAAATGAGGTGTGGGAATGAGGCTGGGGTGTGCGGAGCAATCTTGCAGCCAAGTTTAAAAATCCATGCTTAAAGAGAGCCTTTGCCTCCTGGTAGGGAGGTGCTTTTATCTCTGATTTTCCAGCCTTGAGTCCCCTTCATTTCCACTGCAGTTCTTTCTAGCCTCAGCGATCGCCAGGATGCCCTGAGTATGCCAGAAGCCCTAAGTGGCAAATCCTGAGCCTCAGGTCAAGCTGTTACCCCTGTTTGCAAAGCTTTCTCTGTCCCTGGCATCTGCTGGGCACTTGACTTTTAGTTAATACTTATTCAGACTTCCTGTGGTCCCTGGGATACTCCAAGATCAATGGAAGCTTGCTTCTCTGAAAGCATATTGAAGCAGAACCTTTTTTCATTATTTTATATAGTCAAGGATCTAATAAGCCCAAGCTGGGAAGAAGGTCTTAGCAAATAGCCAAGCCTTATCAGCAAAGCTAGGTTCTTTCTGTGGGGCGAACAAATGACCAAATGACACTTTGAGGACTGAACTTTTTAGGAATTCCAGAAAAACCAGAGGATGTGAGAGATGATAGAAGATAGGTAGGTAGGTAGGTAGGTAGATAGATAGATAGAAAGATAGATAGATAGATAGATAGATAGATAGATAGATAGATAGATAGTTGGATAGATAGATAGATAGATAGATAGATAGATAGATAGATAGATAGATAGATAGATAGATGATGGATAGATAGATGACAGATGGATGAATAGATGGATAGATAGATTAATAGACAAGCTAACTGATAGCTTGTTGAGTATAAATGATAGATAGATGGTAGATCACATATTATAGAAATAGAAAACTAAGATGTGTAATTGACAACTGGGATACAGGAAAACTGCCAATAGGCTTCAAAACTCTGAGAACCAAGAACTGAAAGTTCAGTGTCTAGTTCAAGAGCAATAAATAGACTTAAGGCCTAACATGAGTCCGGGTCTAAATGGATGAGACAGATTTCCAGCTCAAGCACTAAGGAGTTTGCCAAACTCTAAAGAGGGGAGTCTACATTTTCCTCTCCTCAAGTAATTGGATGAGGCCTGTCACCTGGGAGAGGGCATTCTGGGACACTATCTGCCAACTTAATAAATGTTAATGTTAGGCAAAGCACCATCTAAGACACAACCAAAATTATTTGACCACCTCTGGATACTCTGTGGCCAAGACAAGTTAATGCGTAAGATTAACTTTGATATTAGTTATTTTGAATGTCTATAAAGCAACTCTTCATGTCTTCCGTCACTATTACAACTGACAGTTCCTGTCAATGAGATGGGAAGTCAGATGAGAAGGAAATTCCTTGCCTTTTTTCTGTGGCAACTTTGTATTAGTGAGCCCTCAACTTCAGTTATCTATTCATTTTAGTTGTTTTGATATCAAACATGAATCATTTCAGGGCTGGCAATGTACTCAATGAGTAGAGTGCTTGCCTTGCAAACATGAGGCTCTGGGTTCAATGATTAACATTCCACAAATAGCATGGTGACAGATCCTTGCAATCCCACTATCCAGGGAGCAAAGACAGAAGAATCAGGCATTCAAGAACCTTGGCTATGTAGTGAATCTGAGACTAATAGGCTCCAGGGGAACTTCATTTCTAAATGAATAAATAAAGTGTGTAGCAGAGTACAAGATGCCTAATATTTAAAAGTAGATCCTAGAGTTTGTGTGTGGGACATTGATGGCTGCAAGGGGGGCACACAGGCTCTGAAGGCACAAAGCAGATCTTAAGGACAGTGTGGTAGTCACAGGTAAATTGCCAGTGATAGGGTTAGGTGTACATTGACTTCTCACCCTGCCCAGGCCACACAAAGGAAAAAAACTCTCAAATAGCAGGCCCTATACTTGGTCATGTCTGCTTCTGCTCACCCATCAAAGATGCTCTACTGAGCTAACTCTGCAAATCCACCCAAGAACCCCCTTTCTCTTGCTCAGTTGCCACAGTCAAGTAACAGGTTCATTGAGATTTTGAGGATCCACTCTTGTTTTCCAGTTGTCCTAGCCATAACGATGGCAATATCATAGCACCAATGCTCAGCCCTAAGGTCCCCACAGAAGGGGACTTCCCAGAAGGAAACTCAGTCCTCTTGCATTGGCTCAGCAGATACCAAATATTGTAAGACCACTCAATCCCAGGAAAATGTGGAGTCTAAGCTCTCCTCCTCACCTCCCTTCTCCCCTTCGCCAGAAGCTGTCAGATCATTTTCTCTGCCTCAGATGTTCTCAGAAGAATTTCTCTACTGGTACTTAAGCACAAGTTGCCTAAATGAAATCAAGAGGATGGTGCCAATAGTCAAACACCAAGTGCATCTGATCAAGGCTATTCTCTTGTCCAAGGCCATCCAGCCATCTCTTCCCTTTGAGAAACTATAATTACAGCCAATGCTACTAGACTGACTTTTGTCCCCATTCTTAGAATTTATAGTGCCTTGGGGGTATGAAGGAAGTTGGTTTGTTTTTGTTGTTTCCTAACCAAAATGGTTAGCTTATTTTCAGAAGGTAGATCATCCCAGAGCAGGAGTTCAAGGTGAGTTGAAGTCAGTCTGATTCCAAGGACAGAGAACGGCATGTACCAACCCATCTCAGTGGAAGATTAGTTCTGAAAAATTAGCCTGTCCATGCCAAGCCTTGACTGTTTTTGAGTAAGTTGTCCTTTCTAATGAATGGAAACATGGTCTAAAAGGCTGATCAGGTGAGGGATTCTGATTTGGGATCCAACATGCAAGGTGTATAGAACTGGCACCTCCTATCCACACAAGTAAGAACAATCGGAGTAAACTGGCAGCCCCGCCTCTCCGTCAGATCTATCAGAGACCCAGGGTTACATGACAGACACCTCCCCAACCAGAAAGACATAGAAGCAGTTACAGAGAGCAACAGTTTAGCAGGATAGTAACCTGTTAGCAGGACTTACTGAGCAGAAGACTCAGGTAGAAAGCTGCTATACCGTGACTACACACTGTTGGCGACTTACCGTGGTGTTCTGGGGAAGATGTGGCTATGCTTTGGAGAGTTTTACCTCTGGGGGTATTAACAGATTCTCAGAGTGAAGATGGGAGAAAAGATCGTTGGGCTCCTGGAGGAGGTGAAGAGATGGAGAAGCCATTGTGAAACAGGACACAAAGTTCTGCTCAATTTAAGTATCCCACACAGAGGGGCTGGTAGTCAAAGCCTCCAGCACACCACCAGGGCAGAGGGCAAAGAACTTGAAAAGCAAAGGAGTGGCTCAGCTCACACACAGTGTGTCTCACACACAGTGTGTCGTCTTCCTGTCTCAGCTTAGCAGAAGGAGAAAGTCCAACAGTGTGAAGCCCATGGCGGGGGCCAAAGGCTAAGCAAGAACTAAGTGTCATAGAGGAGGAAGGACAGACTTTCCTTCAGAAATGGTGCAAGCAAGAAGAGATCAAGGAATTTCAGATATTGAGATGCAATGAACAAGCAAACCTACCAGCCCAGAATACTGTGCCCCAGATCTATCCTGAGAAAGAAGGCGTAGTGGGTAAAGGTGCTTGCCACCAAGCTTGGCAACCTTGAGTTCAATTACCAGGACACAGGACAAGGTAGAAGGAAGGAACCTACTCCTAGAAGCTGTTGTCTGACTTCCACATGCATTTAGTGGCATGCATATATGCATATATATATACATACACTCATACACTATACGTTTGCACATCGTACACATGCATACATAATCCAATGAATAAATGTCAATAAACTTTTAAACATACATGCTCTGAAACTGCCAATTAAAAATCAGAATGTCAAAGTAGATAAAACACTGCCACCACCACCACCAAAGACCCAACTACTGTGTACAAATCCACTTTAAATATAAATACTCAGACTGCAAACAGAGATGGAGAAAGATTAGTCAACCCAGTACTCTCTAGTTATGGCCAGGTTTGTCCCTAGATTCTCTGTTCCTGTTAAGTGAACTGTTGCCAAACCTGTCTCATTTATGGGGAAATTGGAGAAATCCTACAGAACAGAGCTTGCCCTGGGCGGTGAGAAATCCATGGTCACTACTCAGCAGCAAGTTAAACAACTCTTTGAAAGGAGACCACTCTCTCTCATGGGAAACTAGACTGCCTATATTTTCATTTCAATAAATAAAACTTAAATTCATTCATTCTGTCTGTCTGTCTGTCTGTCTGTCTCTCTCTCTCTCTCTCTCTCTCTCTCTCTCTCTCTCGTGTGTGTGTGTGTGTGTGTGTGTGTGTGTGTTTTATCTGATCATACTTAGCTACTACTTGCATATGTCTTACATGAAATGATAGGTTTAAAGTTATGGATTTGGGATTTTGATTCATAATCACAAGGCTCAATGAAAGAGATAAATTTAGAGTGTATAGTGCAGCCAAAGGTGACCTTGCCAGTGATATTCAATCAAGATAAACAGGTACATTTGGACCACTGCTGTTAAAATGATGGGCAATTGGTTTAATATCTATCATGTTCTATTTCACTGTTTACTTCCTTCCTTCCTTCCTTCCTTCCTTCCTTCCTTTCTTTCTTTCTTTCTCTCTTTCTTTCTTTCTTTCTGCCTCCCTCCCCCACCCTCCCTTCCTTCCTTCCTTTGTTTCGTTTTGTCTTTCTACTTTCACTGGTTTTAATAGAGCATATGTTTAATTGAGCATACCTCTCTCCTAGTATATGGGTTGTGCTTCTTTCCTCCTGTTGTTAAGTGAATTTTTGAAATTCTGTTGCTGATTGATTGGTGAGGCATCCTCTCTTAGGGCCATCATTTGGATTAGTCTTGCACAAATACCACTAACAAGCCAGGACTGGAGCATGGGCTCTATGCAAAGGTATAATGAATGATGCTGAGAATAGCAAATAGCCCATTAAATCTGGAAAGCCACAGAGGCTTGAGTGCTAAGAGAATAGTCTCTTTTGTTCTGGGTCAAGTTCTGCCCTCCTGGGGAAGGAGAGAGGATATTTACATGAAGTGTGATGGAATCTGTCTTAAAGCTCTAATCCTATTTGCACCTTGAGTTTTTGGCCCATCAGTGAGAAGGATGGAAAGTATTACCCACTGTTTTTATGCGTAGAAGGCAGATTATTGCGGGATACCAAATTCTTGAAACTCCCCAAATGGAAATGGAAGGCCCCTCATAGGATATGAGGCATTGTCTGACATGAAGTTCATGTAAACATGGACAGAGCAGCTGACTAATCAGTTGCTCACACACAAATTGTCCCCTCAGGACCAACAGTGATCGCAATCGGTGCTCTTATGGTTCTGGGAAGTGAAGATCATGAACGTTTTCCTCAGATATTTATACCACAATAGAAATCCCAGTCAAAGACTTGGAGGCACAAAGGATGATGGAAAACAGCTGCCTTCACCTTAGGAGCTTCACTCAGGTCTGGTCGGGATGAGATGATGTTAAACTTACTGGGACAGACATGCACACATATGTTCAAGTCTTCTCTTCATGAGTACTAAGACGTCAAAAAAGAACAAAGCAAAGTACTGAGTAGTCATAACAAAGGCACTACTTAGAAATATGGAGCCTTACGAATACGAAGCAAGGAGACTGCCCCAAAACCCTTCCACATGTTTAAAACAATGAGCACACATCTACAGTTCCCCTTCGCACGCACCCTGGCTGGAGTCTATAAATCTAGATTGAGCCCCCTCTCCAGCCCCTACACACACACACACACACACACACACACACACACACACACACACTCCGATCAGTGAAACTTGAGTTCCACGTGGTGTGACATGTTGAACGTCGTTTTTATCTTCCTAATAGAGAAATTCCTAACTTAGTAGCCCACAGAGAATTTAATGGTGAAAACTTCCATGGTCATCCACCAAGCCCTGTTAAGTTGCTCTGTACAGCCAACCCACAATCCCATGGGGCACTTTTTAGCAACATACATACTTAGCAGACAGAGAAGTTGAAATATAATATGGAGCAAACCTGTGCATTGAAGAGACATAAGTCTACATCCTCTGACCCCAAAGTCTTTTGATTGACCTCCTACACATTAAAGGCATAGTGACCTCTAGAAGTTACCGTCCATTAACTGAGTCACAAGTCATGTTGTTACTCCTGACGTAGTCTGACCACAGAGTGACCACAAGAAACCTATTGCCACTGTATGCCAGCATTAATAGTGGCCTTTTGGTCCTTCCATGGTGAACCTTAGCATCATGAACTCAACAGTGGGCACTAGGAAATAGAAAATCCAGCAGCGACAATCTCGACACCTCTCTCTGGATATTTGGAACCCTTTCAGGGTATTGTGAAACTAGGTAGTGTATTTGTCAAAATTAATAAGGTTCTAGGGGCAGAATACAACCACTGCTTAGTGGGCAAACATTCCAGGATCTTCCGTCCCAGAAATTACTGACAGCCAGTACAGTACATAATTTATATACAACAATTAACGAAAAGGAACTGTGAATTGAAAGGTGGGCAAGGAGAGGAATATGGAAGAGGTTGGAAGGAGAAAAGGGAAGGGGGAATGATACAATCATAATTTTAAAAAGTAGAAGGAAAAATGCTTTTTAAAGAATCTTTTTTTTAAAAAAGTTCCTAAAGATTTTACCTGAAAACTCAGCTTTGAAAAAGAAAAGTTTGCTGTTTGCAATCCTTGAGTAAATCTAGAAGAAATAAAGTTGTGGGGATTCCTGCAAGGTCTGTGGCCAGCAGGGAAGCAAACCGTGAGAGGGAAGAAGAAAATCCAGCTCAGCCTGGCTTAGTCTGCTCTGGTACAAACCCCTGGAGTCTGGCATCAGGTAGTTTATTGCGAGCATATTGAAACACAGCACAATTTTGGGGAAAATGTTTCTTAGTGTAACACAATCCCTGGCACACGAGGAGACTTAATTGTGCCTCAATGCAACTGACAAAGTACTTGTCATTTCATTCAAGAAGACAGGTTTTAGAGACAGGTTATACATATTATCTGAAGGACCTAGGGAAGGTTCTGGTGTGGTCTTGGTCATACAGATATGGTTGAGATCATTTGAGCTATTAGCTCCCTCTAGTCCTGGTTATGGGAGTATGGGGGTGCCACTGGCTCAACAGATAATGTAAGGGTCATCTAGACTATTTTATCACCAGTCTGGTTGTAGGAACTTGATATGTCCTGGCCTTTCAGATAACACAGGTCACGAGGCTATTAACCACCTCCAATTCCCAGCTTTCTGGGTGGAAAAAATACATTTTTTTTTCTCCTGAAACTACTACCCTTTATATTTAAGCTTCCTGTTTCCCCTGGTAATTGGTGGGTACAAAGACCTTTGTGATTTCAGCATAAAGCAAAGTGAAATAAACTAGGTGCAGGAAAACAGCCCATATTCTCACTTATATAGAATCTTACAGCGTTTGTCTCACAGAGTGAAAGCACAGCGATGCTTACCTCAGGCTGAGACAGGTGGTGAGGGGGAGGTTGAGGAGGAGGAGATGTGATCAGGGATTCCATTTAGACAAGGGAATGATGCCTGGCTATCTACTGAACAATGCTATTGCTACAGTGGCTACAGAAATAACAGCACAGGTAAATTATATCCTGTATTTCAAAATTATTATAAGAATGGATCTTAAATGTCCCTACCACAAATAGGTGAAATGAGAGGTGACAGACAGGTTCATGAGCCTAACTGACCATTTTGTAACATATATATGTGTTGAAATATCACAATTTATAGAATAAATATATGTAACTATATGCTAAGTATAAGTACAAATTTAAGAAACTAAATTTTGTTTTTAAAAAGTAGCCAAAGAATCCATAAAAATAAGTAGTCAAGATAGAGACACTAATAACGGAAGTCTGCATTATATAAGAGTTTTCAGTTTTTGAAGTTGCAAGTATTATGTATTTTTATATGCATTTTTTGGCTAAAACTATAAATAAATGCTGACCTCTGACAACTTACAGATGTCCTCATAGGCAAATTGACTGATTCAGTCAATTCAAATTGACCAATTAACAAGTTAAATATCTCTCTCTCTCTCTCTCTCTCTCTCTCTCTCTCTCTCTCTCTCTCTCCCGATATATATATTTGTCTCTCTCTCCCTTCTGTTTCTACAAGCAGTCCTCTCTCTTTTTCTCTTCCCCCTCACCCCCCCCAGCCCCATGTCGACTTCCTGGCTTCAGTTCTTGGGGCCACTGTACAGCTTCCCAATAAACCTGCCCTTAATAGATAGATAGATAGATAGATAGATAGATAGATAGATAGATGATAGATAGATAGACAGATAGATAGACAGACAGATAGACAGACAGATAGATAGACAGACAGATAGATAGATAGAAGATAGATAGACAGAAGATAGATAGATAGACAGATGATAGATAGATAGATAGATAGATAGATAGATAGATAGATAGACAGACAGATGATAGATAGATAGATAGATAGATAGATAGACAGATGATAGATAGATGATAGATAGATAGACAGATGATAAGTAGATAGACAGATGATAGACAAACAGATGATAGATAGATAGACAGATGATAGATAGATAGACAGATGATAGATAGATAGACAGATGATAGATAGATAGATAGACAGACAGACAGAGCTAGAGAATTTAAACAGTGCATGAATGATAACTGATGGAAAGTATCAGTTACACAACTTGGATTGTGTGAGCAGGAAGATTTGCTACATGCTCAGCAATGTCGTAATGAACCATGCATGGGTATGGAAATACAAGTAAAAGCTAGGCTTGTTCGTGCGACTGCTCAGATGCATTTAGCTTCTCTTGCCTTCTCCTATTTCATTCCTCTCAAGACTGAAAATGAGAGTTGTATTCCACAGCCCTTTATTAGATTGGGCTCAGCTAAAAACCACTCCATTGGCCTGATCTGCTGACCTATGGATAAAGTCCAGCCATGCCTTCCTTGTCTTTAACTTTGCTCGAGGTTAAAACCCTTTCACTCACAGACATGGGCTGACATTCTGCCAGGCCTTCATCTCTCTTCCTGGAGTAGAGAGTTCTGAACAGCACCATGACCCAGATCTGACTTTATCGTGATGGCAGATGACCTAAACAACAGGAGAGAATTATCCAATTCTGGGAATGTGGGAGAGTTCACACCTCCAAGGTCCTGGAATAGCTGGGGAAAGGATTATGGGTACTTCACCAGATTCAGTGTACCTTTCCCGGGGATTCTCCTGTGTTTAAGAGACCAGTTTTAAAGTTCTAGGAACTATGACCAAGTAAGTCATGCCTGTCTTTAATTCTTCCTTCTTTGTTCCCTACTTCTCATCCCATTCTTGTTTCCTTTGGACTGGATATCATGTCCCATATTGTGTGAGTATATGGTCTCAAAAATGATAAAACATTCAATTCTTGCACTTAGAAGTCATTGCTGCCTAAGTTCTCTAAGCAACCTTGCATAACCTAGAACCTGGTACAGCCTTCAATCACATGCCCTGCGACTGCTCTGAAATCTCCAGTATAGGGCTTCCCCAGTGGTCTAGAACTTTCTGTGGACCTCTGTTAGCCTTTCTTCCCATTGGAAACAGGCCTAAGCCTGGTTTGCTCAAACTTTCTTTCCTCCTTGATTTTAAGCAATAAGATACTCTATGAAAACAAGACACCAATGAGATTATGTAAGCTAAGAGGCTGTCTTCCTGAGCTTGCTGATTCATTCCCAGAACAAACTGAGAGTGAGCCTGGTGAGCTGGCCAGCATCCTTGTGAATTTCCTCAGGCAATGACTATGCAATCACCTAAACTACGTGATGCTTATCTTTTAGCAAAGGACGATATCTGCTCTGCCCACACCTAATTAAAAGGCCCGATTTCATTATAACACTGTGTGGCTTGGCTGTTCTCCTGGCCCCTTCTTCTTTGAGTAAGCTGAAAAGAAATGTCCCAGGGTGTGCTTTATTTCATCTCTCACGTTCCCATGAAATGGCAGCAGGGCAAAAGCAGCTGTCACATCCCTGAAATGACAGCCGTTCGATTTTGTGTTTGATAAGTTAGAAAGCACTGGACAGAAGGCACACGATGAGGCCACAACACACACAAACTATCATTGTGTGCACTGGGGGGACATGGGTTGTCTGTGTGTACCTTACAAATTGCATTTTTCAGCATAAACAGTAACCCAGCCAAACCACCACAATGTTTACAGAATCTGACGCAACCCATCTGTCGAAGAGGCTTTTCTGTGTTTAGGCTGATAAAATTTAAAACAGTTGGGGAAGTCTTAACAAAGCCCATGGATCTTGATTTGAAGAGTGTGTCTGTCATGTTCTTTCTGGGTTATATGATGACAAGATGACAATTCTTGCAGAGGTCTGTGGAGCTTGACAAACTCTGCTGGATAGACAGTCAAGACTTAGTCTAAGGTTCAGCTGTCTTCCCATGCACATGGCCTCCCTTGAAATACAAGGTATACAAAGCACCTAGGCTCTCCTCCATGCTACCGTCTTCCCTTACAGGTACACTAGGCATAGCATGAACAGGAACAGTATAGTTCAAATCACCTTAACTGAGTGGTCTTCCTGCCATTGGATGCTGATTCTTATTTCCATGGTAAGCTAGAAGACAGAGATCTAGACACTTTTCAAACAATGCCTTCTCTGAGACTTGGTGCCTTAATTTGGTTTTCTATTGCTGTGCAAGAATACCATGACCATAAGCAACCTAGAGATGAAAGTGTTTCTTTTGTCTTATGGTTTCAAAGAGATAAAGAGTCCATCATGGCAGGCAGGCATGGCAGCAAGTGGGAGGAGCCCGAAGCCAGGAGATCCCATCACAATCACACACAGAGAGCAGAGTATGCAAATTGGAAATGAGACAAACTCTAAACTGTCAAAACCCACTTCCAAAGACCCACTTCCTCCGAACATGTCTCACATCTCCAAAGATCCATAACCCCCCAAACAATGCAACCACCTGGCGACCAAGTGACCAAGTGTTCAATGTGTTCAAACCACCACAGAGATGCAGGTCCTGAGTCTAAGATTCGGTTTTGTCTCAAGTAGCTTGTACAAGAAATATAGGCAGGAGGAGAATGGAATTTGGGCAGTAAGTACATTACTAAGATGGCTGCCTCATGGTGACTGGAGCTTAATCTTAGAAGACACGATACAGTACATAGCACTTGGGGCAACCCTGATTGTGCGGAAGAGGACCTGAGCCCCTATCCTGGGTTCCATCGTTCTTTGCTGAGAACTACTGTTCAGAGGAGGGTGTTCTCAGTATTGCAGCCTACCATGCATGTGCCTGCAGAGCAGGATTTTGAACATTGCAAGAGTGGAATTTTCAAGAACACAATACACCAGCCAATTCTGAGGGAGGAAAGTGGCCACCCACTTAAAGGGACATCAGCCCTATAATACCTAGTAATCCTAATAGGGTCTCGTGGGCAATAATTTAACAAAAAGGTGGTTGAGATTGAAAAGAAGCTTACCTGACCAGTTTTGCAGAGCAGACATTCTTTCTCCCTTGAAAGAAGCATGTTCATCTGTTATCTCTACAAGAACTTCCTTCATGGAAGGTTCATCTTCCCTCCTTGAGTCCTCCCGTCTCTCAGGATTATTATAAAGATTTCGGGATTAATTTTTTTCCTTAATGTTAGACATCCAATAAATGATGATATCAGAATTCGGATCCAAGTCTACCTGTAGGTCATATACAACTACTGCTTATGAATTACTGTGAGGCTACGTGGCTTCCTTCTGAAGGCCTGTTCTAGCTGTGTGGAAGTTCATTGAGTTGCCTAAACTTTGAGTCTGCTTAACTTAGGAATGTTTTTGTTTATTTACAAGGGGTTTATAATCAAATTGTTTTTAAAAATTAAAAAATGACAAGGGTTTTTGATCTCAGTCACATTTCAATTAGATTTCCCAGGAGACCCTCATATCTTACTGAGTAAGATAGGGCCGATGCCCCTTTAAGTGGGCGGTCATCGTCCTTCCTCAGAATCAGCTGTTACCCTGTGTCCTTGTAAATTTCAGTGGTGCATGGTTCAGAAGCCTGCTTTGCTGGCACGTGCATGACAGGCTCCGAATTCTGAGAACATGCCCCTCCAAACAGTAGTTCTCAGCAGAGGAGAAAACTTCAAAAGTAATTAAAAGTTAAAGTGGCACACACCTTTAAATCCCAGCACTTGAGAGACAGAGGCAGATGGATGTCTAGGGGTTCAAGGCCAGTCTGGTCTTGAAACACCCAGAGTGAATTCCAGGACAGCCAAGGCTACACAAAGAAACCTTGTCTCCAAAAAACAAACAAACAAAGAAGTAAAATAAAAAGATAAATATACTCTAGTACGAGAAGCTTTTAGCCACGGTGGAGGCAGCCATGATGATCCTGCTCCCTAAGGGTTATTTGGCAATGACCAGAGATAGGTTTTGTTGCCACAAATTACAAAGGTATTAGTGACACTATTGAGTAGTGGCTAGGGACACTACCAAACATCCAATGCCCAAGATGACCTTTCTATTACTAAGAATTCTCTGATCCAAAATATCAACAGTGTGAGGTTGGGAAAAACCTTTCCTACAGATTAATGCTGCAGGCCCTGACCCTGCTGCCTATTAACTGCTTAGGGAACCCAAAAGCCACTTTCTGATCAGTCATGAAGAAATGAAGCATACATGATCTATTTTTTTTTAGCAATCAACTCTCATGTTTGCTGGGCATAATTTCAGGAGTGCCTAAAAATGCAGATTCTTAAGCCATAAAAGCCATAAAGATTCTGACTCCATAATTCTGGAAAAGGACCCAAAAATCTGCTTTTAAAAGTACTACCAGGTATGTGAAACAGCCAGTCTTCACAAGTTACTTCCTATGTTAAAATTATATTGAACAATTTAAGTATTTAAAGTACTTAAAATGTTCCCAAATGTAAGTTGTCCTTATGACCACGTTTAAAGTTGACATTGTCAGCACAAAAGCTTTGGCAGAGAGGTCAGAACCATCCAGAAAAACCAGAGAGGCCAGGAAGCAGACAGAGTCAGGTGCTATTAGCAGGGATATGATATGAGAGTATCTGGTGGCTACAAGAGACTTAACATCCTTCTCTGATGAATAGTCTCACGGCAAAGTAGGCTAGGGAACTTGTGTTGCTACATAAAAGTCTTGTCCAAGCCTGTCTATAAAATGCTGAAAATATACTGCTTCTAAGAACAAGATTATTTATTTCCACATCCCCAAAATATTGCTAATATCAGTCACAGTAATGATCTATCAAACACATTTACTAGATGGGGTGATGGTGCAGAGAAAAAGCCAGCATTCTTGTCCAAAAGCTGGCTTAGTTTCCTAGTTCTGTAAATTAGGACCTGGCACCTCCCATTAGAATAATCCCAGCCCTCATGTTACAAGGCATCCCAGAGTCCATGCCCCCCACCCAGCCAAGCGTGAGCTGGCAGTGATTGACATATACACTGCTCCTGAAATTTGCCAAAACATAGTGGGAGCCACCACATCTGGGGATGCTGTCCCCTGGAATGGATAGGTATGTAAGGCTGATGTCCAGATACAAAGGTAAGCCCCCTGTCCCAGTTGGGGTGATTCAAAGGTACAATTTATGTTCCATAGCTCAGGGGCAATTTGTAAATAGACCACATCTGAAAGCATAACATTTATTTGTTCCTCTGCCAAGCTCCACCCCTTAGTCCCACCCCCAATCCACCCTTCATACCCCCACCCTACCCCCACCCCTAACTTAAAGCTTTCTCCTTAAAATTCTGCTTCAATGCTGCACAGAAACCTGACCTGGGGGCACTTGATATGGGAGTGAAGGTTAAATCCACATGACTACAGAACCCATCAATCTTCCCATATAACATACCACACAGAAGCTGCTGATCTGATGGAAGAGAGAAACTACTTCCTAAGAACTGAGGGAATGGTCAACCAATGACTGGTTCAACTTGAGACCCACCCCAGGGGCAAGAGCTAATCCTTGACACTATCAATGATACTGTGTTATGCTTGCAGACAGGAGCCTAGCACAGTTGTCATCTGAAAGGCTCTACCCAGCAGCATACTGAAACAGATGCTGAAACCCAAAGTCAAACAGTGGAGCTCAGGGACTCTTGTGGAAGAGTTGAGGGAAGGATTGAGGGATGCAGAGGGGGTAGGAACTCCACAGGAAGACCAACAGAGTCAACTAACCTGGACCCTTGAGGGTCTTAAGATACTGAACCACCAACCAAAAAGCATGTGGGCTGGTACTAGTCCTGTCCCCATGTGTAGAAGTGCAGTTTGGTCTTCATTGTGGGTCTCCCAACAACTGGAGCAGGGGAATGTTCTTGATTCTGTTGCCTGCCTGTGGATCCTGTTCTCCTAACTGAGCTGCTTTTTCTGACTTCAATGGGAGAGGATGTGCCCGATCCTGCAGTGACTTTTTAATGCCAGGGTGGGTAGTACCCATGGGTGGCCTCCCTGAAGTGGAAATTTATGGTTTCTTTGGAAACTCAGTTGTGTCACGTGATATTTTTCTGGAGGCTATTTTGTGAGAGGATGTTTTGTTGAAGCTGATACATGAGAGGGCATCTGGAGCAGACACTTGACAGGGCCTGTGATATTTAGAAAGAATATAACTATAACCCCACAAGCAGTGAGAGGATGCTTTCACATTGCTACACCTTGCAACGCTTCACTGGTCTTCACTAGTCATACACTACGATGGTCTTCGTTGATCTTCACCTCTTCCACTGACTCTATGTCAATTCAGTGGAGCTTTGCAGGTTCTGCTGGATTGAGCTGCTACTACTAATTTGTGTTTCGTATCTGCTATTGGACTGCTGATATCCTGACAGGGAATATTGGAATTGCCCTAAAGAACTACTTCCAAACAGGTCCATAACCCCTTTTTACTATTAACCTTTTTTTCTTTTTTCTTTTTTTTTTTCCTTTTTTTCGGAGCTGGGGACCGAACCCAGGGCCTTGCGCTTGCTAGGCAAGCGCTCTACCACTGAGCTAAATCCCCAACCCCTACTATTAACCTTTTTTCTCTGCTATCTCTGGTTGGTGAGCTAGAATGGAGGTTGAAGTGTTTAGGAACGCTAATTACAATACATTTTGGAAAATCTTCTAAAAGGAGAAGGGGAGGGGGAATGGAAAGAGGGGCTGTGTGAGGGGGAACTGGGAGGATACAGGGGCTGTGATAGGGATATACAGTAAATAAATAAATAAATAAATAAATAAATAAATAAATGGGGGAAAGAAGTGACTAATCTGTAAATTTAAGACTTACACACAGGCAGGGGACACTGCCTTTATGGATGCCATATTCATCTAGAACCAACAGCCACTATATGGTGCTGTGTTCTCCATAGTTCAACATCTGGGTTTAGGAACCAAGAGGGAGAAATAGAGGTGAACCCTCTCTGTCGTCCCAAGGGCCTACTTGGGAGTCTAAGATACTCTATAACATGAAGTTTTGAGGATCAGGGATCCTGACTCCTGTGTGAGATACCTCCCCTAGGAAGCACATTAAGAGCCCTGCTTATCTTAACACTACAATTGATCACTTTGGGCTCCTGGTACCCATATGGCAGCAGGCAAGGGGAGAATACCATTCTAGAAACTACTTCTACTATTAATCATGCTCATCATGATATGTTTCCTGACAAGATGCTAATGGAATATATTGGAGCCTAAGAATTAAGGTACAGCATCTTGGTTACTGCTGCTATCAAAATTACCGCATGTGTTTAAACCCAGCAAGGGTTACCCAGCAAGGGCATAGGAACCAGGCAGGGCCCAAGACTCTTCCCAGGCAGCAGGTCATCATTCACACCCACAGAGCAGAAGTGTTTAGCCAAGGTGAATGTCAACACAAAGAAACACCGCTCTCACCTCAAAGGGAATTAGATAGTTTATTTTGGAGCAGATATAAGTGACCATGATCCAGAAACATAGATTTAGATTGCCCCAGATACCATACGCCAATGTTCTAACAGTTTTGTGAAGTTTTTATAACAAAGACTATCATAAATCAAGATGTTCTGAAATACATTAGTGGAAGCGTCAGGTGGGTGGGTTACAGTAAGGACGGGAAAGTTCCATGCTGGCCATTAGGAACTATCAAATGATGTCCTTAGCCTTGGAGTTGGAGGGAGTCGGGGGTCTGTCATACATTCCAAGAGGGTTTACCTAAGAGTCACTAAGAAGTTAGGTCAAGAACAGAAGTGGGTAATAAATGACCATTCCAGGGGCTAATATAGCTTCCAGATAATTTAGCTGTGGCCCTGCAATGTTACCAGTCACCTCAGCCATAGGTGTATTCTGAGTTTCTCCGCAAGTGTGATTAAGCAGGGACAAGAGAACCTATGCCTGGACTGTGTCAAATGGCAAAACTATGGACCAAGCTCCCAACACATGACCTTTCAGGAGACGTACTTAAATCAAATCCAAACAAGAACTACTGCCAGGAGGGTGAGTTTGATCTTCTGGGAATTTCTGAATCCTCAGCTAAGCTCTCACCACCTAGAAGAAGCTGTGCTTTAGAGAGGGTCTGACTGGGCAACACTCACCATTTGCCTGCATTGTTCTCTATAAAATTCTATTTCCGAGGACCTGTCCCAACATTCCAGTATTAATCTCTGCTAAGGGCAGTGTCCCAAGGGCAGTGTCCCAATGATCCACTTACCTCCTGGGGGACCCTGCCTCTTAAATGCTTTACCACATGACACATGGCCACACTATGGACCACGCTTCCAACACATGACGTTTCAGGGGACACACTCAAACCAAATGTGCCTTTCTCAGCCCTCTGGGTTCCTGTGACATTATTAATCAGTTCTTTCCTTGTTCTCTGCTTCTTTGTAGCTCAGCTGAGGGTGCCGTACTCAGTGGCTACAGGAGAGAGGCTGCCTGATGTTGGGATTTCTCTCTCTTAATGTGAGCTAAATAAACCTCTTTCTTTAAGAAATATCACTCGGGAAGTCTATGATAGCAACAGAACATGGACTGAGACAGCAGCCAACATCACAAGATAGAATGAGATGAAAGCACAACTCCCTTGTCCCGTAATGGACAGACGCAGTCACAGCATCCATACCCTGTGATGGACAGACACAGTCACAGCATCCATACCCTGTGATGGACAGACACAGTCACAGCATCCATACTCCATGATGGACAGATGCAGTCACAGCATCCACACCCTGTGGTGAACAGATGTAATCATAGAATTCATACTCCAGTGCTCTGGCTGCAATGCAGGTTAAGATTTTGACATCTGACATCACACCTTTCACAAGAACTCTCCCTGTGCTTCTGATTAGAGACATAGAATAAGAGCAGACATGCCAATGAGATCAAAACAGAGACTGGGTGTTTTGCCCTTCAACAAGTGTGGAAGAAGAATCTGCCGTTTCATTTGTCAAGTCTTGAAATTGAGATCTCAAGAAGCTGAGTGACCCAATATTAATTTTATCACTACATTTCAGTGAGAAACAAAGCTGACCTTGACTGAGGACCAGATTTCAAAGGCCCCTTTACTTTCCACATCGGTCTTCTTGCTGGGTACCTACTGAAGCTGTTACCTGCCTGGACTCAAAGCACTATCCTGCAGGATCTCACCATCCTCTCTTCTGTCCTGGTCTAGTCAGGAAGGATGCATAAGACAGTGACTAGTTGTGATGGTTGGTCTCGAATGGTCACCGTAAGTAGACATATGCCATCTATGTATCCCTGGGTTATCTTATCCACAAGTCTGACCTGGCATTTTCTCTTACAACTAGGCCTGCCAGCCTGGTGCTTGGCTATTGCTAGTTGTCTCCTATTTCCAAAGATGACATGAGGTAGATTTTATCAAAAATACCCACCATTTCCTTAGGAAGGGGTTTGGATCTACTTTACCAAAGCCATCGTTCCCTTCCCAGTGGTGCTTGTGGAGCTAGCCAGGGTGCCATGTTTACTTGGATCTACTCTGCTCTTCTCTTAAATGACTTCAAGGAGTAAGAAATAGTCAGAGGATGGAGAGTAGGAGATAGAACATGACACTGCTGGAAGGGTCATGACCCACTTGATGGGAAGCATGGATTCTTACCACAGATACAGCTGGTGGACAGGCTCAGGGTGTGAACAGTAGGTCTTCAAACCAGAGACGCATGAGCTGTTGTTGGGCTGTAGGATCCGTATGTAGTTTCAGGAAGGAGACGTTCTAAAATCACTTTAGTAATCAATGCAAATAAATGTCCAGGATTTATAGGTTTCTCTTGTGGTCCAGCCTCAGAAATTATATTAACGTCTATTTCTTGAATGCATAAAACCTTGTACTCCTCAGCTCAGGGAAAAATTTAGGCCAACCAATCACTTGCCTTAAGAAAGACAAGGCCACAGCCTCACAACAAGATGACCAGCTACACACACAGCATTTATTTAGCTGGTAAGTAGAGTCTTGGTTCCAATTTCACTCCTCAGGGACTAAGTTCTGGCAGCTCAAGGTGATACTCCCACAATTTACCCTGCCTCCTGAATGATTGCTCACACTAAGAGATCTGCCTTCTTGTGAATTCTTTTGTGAGTCTCCGCCAGCTCAGATTAAACACGACTGTGATAGACTTTCCTTCCATACACTCAGCCTCTGTATCCATGGCTATGTAACCCTGGAGTCTGCCAACCGAAACCCAAAAATGTTAATTTTAATTATGGGAAGTCCCAAATGCTAAACTGGAATTTGCTATATGTCAAGTATTCTTCTGCATTTCTCTACCCAAGTGAAGTAATGTACGCCATCGAGTTTGATAGTGTATGTAATCCAGAGGTAAATTAAAGTGCAGTGGTCTCTTGGAATCATGGGGGGATGAATTCCAGAACCCCTAGGATACCAAAATCTGCAGGTGCTCAAGTCCCTTACAATGGTGGCATATTTGCATATAACCCCCAAACATTCTTTTACATACTTGAAATCCCTCTAGATTATTCCTGGTAATAGTGCAGTGTGCACACTGCTTAGAGAACACTGGCAATAGAAAGCTTGCTGTCATAAGTTGGCTAACTCCATGAATGTGTAATCCACGGAAACAGAGCTGTCTGCATATAGGAGGATGTGCGTAAGTTACGTGCTAAGGTGCACCATATTATATTAGAACCTTAGACAGCTTTGGATCTTGGTATTCATAGGGGACTTGAGAATGATACCGAGATATGTGTGTATATGTGTGTGCGTGTGTGCGTGTGTGCGTGCGCCGCACGCGCATGCACGTGTCTTTGTGTGTGTGATCTTCCCCTTTTGTCAATCTTTAAGTTCCATGACAGCAAGGGATCTTTCCCACTGTGTCACACTCCTAGCAAGTGCCAGATGGCTTGATGGACGAGTGAGATTCTGCTCTGCTTTATACCTCCTGGCTTCAAGGTGAGGACTGGAGATGTTTAGGAAACTCCCTGGCACAAATTCGAGGGCTGTTCTGACTACAGAGGAGAATTCATGTGCTCCACAGCATATCAACTCTATTGCTAAAAGATATTTTAGCAACTTGGAGTTTATATAATAAGGCTAACACAAACTCTGTACTTTAATTTCTCATGAGAGAGATTCAAACACCACTCTTCCTTGCATCATAGATTCCGTAATTGACCTCTTGGGGATACTTTGGTAGTGTGGGCTCGTTCACACCATATCAGCTCTAACACACGATTGTGAAGGATGCTCCATGGATACTGATAGGAAATCGGACTGCTGTTCTGATGTCTTAACACCCAAACACGTTCAAACGAGCTTCGGATTAGAATCTCTCAAAGGGCTGTTTTCTTGGTTTCTTTAAACCCGTTTTCCTTCTGGCATGTCAGTGACTCATAAATTACAGCAAAGCTGGAGTTTATACTAACTCATAGGTGATTACACTGGACAAGTAGTTTTCCCAAACCCTGGGGCCCCTTGGAAAATGAAATAACTCACAAATGGAAGGAATCAATGGGTCGAGGGGCCCCTACCTATCTGCATTCTCGAGCTTCTGAAACCCTGTTTTGATAAGATAAGAGGAAGCAGGGTGAGGAGGAATGTATAGAGTTGTAGAAACTGGAAACCAAAGCCCCCACTGCTGTAAAGGCTGCTTTAAACAGGCAAAACCACTCCACTGAAGAAATGCTGACCTTCCCCTAACGCTAAGCATGCACTCTCCAGCCTAAACTGGCATTTAACAACCCTCTAGGAACTATGCGTTTCCTGAGCGCTAGGGGAATACTAGTTTTCAATGATTGTTGATGTTGTCGCCTTCACCTACATGGTCACAAAGCCACGTGTCTTAGGTTTTGCTTTTGGCAGAGTAGTCCCCAGAATCACACTGAGGATGGAAGGAATTTCAGCTCACTGAAATAGCTGTGGCTAGCCCAGGGTAGCAGGATGATCCTCCCTGCACCCCAGCTAATGTTGCCAGGGGCCTATCGGGCCAAACTTTTAGATCTTGCTGTGGCTTGAAGATGATTTGCCTGCACCATGACATATGCTCACACCAGATTGATCAGTGCAGCAGATGAGCGATATGATCTTTATGGGCTAATAGATCAGAACAGTCCGTCCCAGGAATAGTGACTGTGGTACTGTGAGAATTAGTTATCTAGAGAGCAGGTCAGTACCATGGATCAGGCATTCACTCTCCAGTGCCACTCCCACAAATGCTCTGGCACCTTGCACTCTCTGTCCCTTCCCAAGTGATGCCCTGAAACACCCAGGGCCAGAATTAAACCTGTCACCGTCTGGGAATCCTGGGCTTTGGATCAGAACCATTAACCAGATTAAAGCTCTTTTATTTGTAAGTCACCCAGTCTTGTCCCATTTTCAACTTGAGGATAAGAGGTTCAGACATTGCTAACTTGCCCACAGTTATACAGTTCAGGCAGAAGAGTCCAACTTTGGAATCTGTTTGAATTAGTTGTTCTTCTGTCGTGATAAATACCCTACCACAAAGCAAGGGAAGATAAGGTTGGCTTTGACTGACAGTTCCAGAGGGGTATAGTCCATCATGGTGGGGAAGGCATGGCAGCAGAAGTGTGAATCCTGCCTGGCAGTGATCACATTTCAACTGTACACTAGAAAGGGGGGAGAGAGAGACAGAGACAGAGACAGAGACAGAGACAGAGAGAGACAGAGAGAGACAAAGAACAGGAAGTGGGGGGGGCCAGGCAATAAAACATCAAAGGCTACCCCTAGAAACATACTTCCTCCAGCAAGGTTGCAGCTCCTAAAGCTTCCATAACTTTCCCAAACAACAGAACCAACTGTAGGCCAGGTGTTCAAACACATGAGCCATTGGGGAACATTTCATTTTCAATCCACGACATCATTCTTTCTGATCTGCCTCACTCTGTTCCTTGGCTTCTTGGACCAATCCAACCAATTCAAGTAACAAAGAATTTCTCTGTTTTCCCAAGAAGCAAAAGTAATGGGACAGAAGGTGACAATTTGATAAGAAGAAAATGAAATAGCACTTTAAGATAGAGAAATTTAGCAAGAATAGACATTTGGAGACAAACCACAGTAAGACTTCAACTCAAGGGAAAAGAAAGTAAAAGATAAATTCGACAGCCATAAATCCTTAGTGATTAAAAGTCTATAAGACTTAAGGATATATAAACACAGTCATGTACCACTTGGCCATGTTTCATCAGTGGGTCATAGGTAAGACAATGGCCTTCCTTTAGTGACTCCATAGCTGCTGCTGTGGGTGCACATACATTACCAGTGTGTCTATGGTGGTGCTGTTGTTAGCCAGTTTTCAGAGCTACCTACTGGTCCTATAAAATGCTAGTATATTCTAGTATATACACTACACAATACCTGATAAGAATAATAAATACTATGGTGTTGATTTACTACTTCTGTAGTATTTTCTTGTTTTATAACATACTCCTTCTATGCATCCCCTAAAACTAAGTTTTCTGAAAAAAATCCTGCACATAACCCCAACAGCACATCTTGGAGTTACCTAGTCTCCTCATCACATCATGTTCCCGAATGCTCAATGCAATTTCATGTTTTGTTCATCATGGCCCCAGAGCAACAGGCTATGCTCTCTCTATATATACCACACCCTCTAGCTTACAGTAAGTTATGCCATTTAGGCTTGTGTATGTATCCTCCATGGTGCTCACACCACAAAACTTCATTTTAAACATGCCTCAATCCTTCAGTGCTGCTTAACTATACTCGAGTTAATGTTGTGGCCAATGCTATGCTGTGAGACGGGTTCATTATCTGACTATTTGGCCAAAGTGTCCTCTGACGCAGCTGCTGTCAGGTGTACTAGGACATAAAACATGGGGTAGACTTCAGTGTGGGAATGATGCAATGTGGGAAAATGTGTCAAGTGTTAAAGCCAGGTGATGGGTAAAATGGTCTAATTCATTATACTACTTGGAAACCCATAGGCTTCGAATCAGGAAAAAATAACCTCCCCCAAACACTTCTAGCCAAGAATCCTAGGGAAATTAGAAGGCTGGTGAGTGTCTCATCTTCTGAGAGAGGTATTCAGGATAAATATATTCACATCTATTGTTATAACCTGGAAACACACACACATGCATGCACACACATGCACTCACACATGTATATACACACACTGAAATGTTTCCATCACCCCTACTACTCTATATGTTCCTACTGAATGCTACTGCATGCATTATATCACATGTAATCCTGGTGGGAGGAAGACAGGGCATCTTCATCAACAAGTCTCTAACACGTTCATAGATTCTCATATATACCTATGAGCATCTACAATATATACATACAAGCATCTATGATATCATAATACATATTAAATGGGCCCGCATGTTCAGATTGATATCTGTTTCCCTCATGTCTGTTTTCATCAATTCTATTTACACTCGGTCTCATTTTGTAACTCCGGATTTAATTTCTAAGAAAGGACTAATTTTGTGGCTTTGAAGGCAGCCAATTATTTTTCCGTTCATATGACATTTGATGTGTGTCAATTTTCCCTTTCTGTGAACAAGTAGTTAGGATACACATTTGATAAGTTACAACCAAATTAATTTGCACAGTTTTGCTTGACTGGGTTTCCTCTCCAAAGACATGCTTCATGAAAAAGCCTAACCAGGTGAGTCCTGGAAAGGCAGCTGCTTGTCCCACAGAGGAGAAGGGTGGATGGTCAAGGCATGATCTAAGAGCAACCAAGTGAACGCCTTGCCTTTGGGGCCTCATCTAATACTGACTTTAATTATGGAGTGTTTGTTTTCTTGAGGTATCCATTTCTGCCCTTTGGTTATTGACAGAGTTGGAATATGAAGCATGTTTACTTGTTTTAATGGGGATGGATGAGTAAGTTTATATTACAGTAATGCATTACGAGCACCAACTCTTCAAGCCCAGACCCTGACTTGTGTGAGCTTCTAACTAAATGTCCCACATGTGCTGATCAATATATATAGGTGTCTAGTAGCATTTTTAGACTCACTTGAACTATGTTACAGACATATGTCCTGTTCTGGTAAATACACTACAAATAGGTTGTAACGGTGCCTTTTCATATTTAAGCACTCCGACTGATACATAGAAGAGACTTCATTAATTTGTTAATTACTAAAGATACTGGGAAGAATGGAAGGTCCCTACCCTGAGGACTTTTATCTTGGGAAAGGGTAACCTCTGCCTCACAGTGAAGGTGGGAAGTGCTGTAGTCGTCAGAGTCAGGGAGTATTTTTACTCAGAAACTAGTCTAAGGAAATGCAGACACAGTTTACAAAGATCGGGCACACGGTGAACACATGGCCAACCCGGTTCATGCTAGATAGTGCATTCTTTAACATAAGAAAAGTTGAAGAAATTATAATTAGTCTGTTTTTATTGTCACTGTGAAAAATAACAGAAAATACAATGAAGTATTATCAGTGCTGTTGCCTGGAAAAGTACACAGCATTTACATCTGTAGAACATTAATTATCTTGCTGACATAGCTTATTACCATATCACTATTTTATATGTAAGAAAACTGACAACCAAAAGTAGAATAACTTATCTGATATTACATAACAGGTTCTCATTTGACAGGCAGTGTCTGTCTTATTCTACCATCATTAAAAATGTATGTATGGTTTACGATGGACAGAGAGGCTCATGATAGTTATAGGGAGATAGGCGTATAGTTTTTCTTAGCCTGGGCTCCCCTCAAAGCACAGGTGATGATAAGGGCCAGCTATTTCAGGAAATGGAGACTGGGGAAAATGAGGGAGAAAATAAGGAGTTATAAGACAATAACTGTAATTATATGAGTATAAAGTTTACTGATACTGTGAGTAACAGGTCTCGGTCCCACAGGCACCTCTGAGGAGCTGTACAGTGCAGCCAGTGCCTATTTAATGGGTGAAAGAGGAGAATCCTTATGTCCACAGACTCTACTCCCCAATGCTGCGGGGGTTCTCCATCATGTCACCTCTCTGTGACTCTGAGTCAGCACATACTGAACTATACTGAGTACCCGCAGAGCCCTGAACTTTTGGGAGCACCTGCAGGCCCCCTGCACTTCCTTTAGTACCCACAGATCCCCTGACTGCACTGACTACCCACAGACCTCCCTGTCCCTACACCACTCTGAGGTCTTTGAAAACCTGAGGCAGAGAGCAACAAGGAAGTGCTGAGATCTTAGAGCCATGTGAAGCTGGTGCCTCGGTGCTGTGAGCACGAAGGTGAATTAAATGCTCCACTTGTTGACTGCAATGTGCCAATTACCGAAGCCACGAGTCCTACAAGAGATAAACTTCTCAGGCTGGCCAAAGCAAAATAAACAGACTGACTTAAGGCCTGAAGGAAGGTGGCTGGGGGGGGGGGCGGAATATTCAGTGGTCTACACAGACACAACCACCGTGGCTTTTCCTGGATTTGTGGCAAGAAAATGCTGCTGTCGGCATGAGCCAAGAGTGGAGAAATTGGCATTTGAGGGTAAAAATATCACCCACTAGAAATCCGCACACATCGCGAGAAGTCAGTGGTTTCAAACAAAAAAAACAAAACAAAAAAAAAAAAACTCTTCAAGTCTCAGGAAGGTCATGTAGAAAGGTATGGGTATTCTCACCATAACCCCTGAACCCGTGTGTGGTAGAGGTGTTACCACAGCAGAGCTAGGTGAACACTGCTAATACTTAGTTTAGTTGTACGCCATCCAGAGTTGGTGACGCTTACCCAGAGAAGCCTTGGGTCTCACGGTGCGTCTCAGGAAGCTCCCACCTGTCAGTGCTACTTTGCTGACATCCTCATGCTGTGGTTGTTGGTGCCGGAGTTATGCAGCTAAAGTGGACATTGCATCCCCAAAGAGATGTGCTCCATTGACGGGGCAAAGGTGGTATATGCCTTAAAACTTAACTCTTTAAAATAGTTAGAATGAGCCAGGGATAGTGACACACACTTTCTATGGCAGTGCTCAGAAGGCTAAGGCAGAAGAGTCGCTGATTTAAGGTTAACTTAAACTTCACTGAAAAATTCTGCCTCAAAAAAAAAAATCAAGGGATGGAGTTGGGAAAGGAGACACAGTTCTACAGTTAAGTGCACTGACTGCTCTTCCACAGGATCCAGGCTTCATGATCAGCACCTACACAGCAGCTCACAGCCATTTGTAACTCCAGTACCAACTGGAAGACTCCTCTGATCACCTCAAGCACGAGGCACATCTAAGTCACACAGACACACACTGAGATACACACACACACACACACACACACACACACACACACACGTATTAATTTATACAACATATATTATGTGATATATAATATGATTCTATAACATAATAATATATTGATGTTATTAGTATATTATTAACATATGATAAAATATATAAACTTATTTTTTATTTTAAATCTTTTAAATAGTTAAAATGGCCAACTTTATGGGTCATGCATTTTATCACAATAAAAAGTACTAAAAAGAATATAAAAGGTAACTGGTATAATATGTGTATGTGGTTTTCATTCCTTTTGTGGTTAACATTTGTATAATATTTTCCACTAATATTTATATGCACAACCATAAATATTATCAATATTTATTTCTAGGTATCTCTCAGCTTGGCCCGTGCACTTCTTCTCTGTGAAGTATTTTCTTAATTCCTAATTGACACAGGAGGGTCCAGCTCACTGTGGGCAGCACCATCCCTAGTCAGGGATGAGCTGATCAAACCAGAGGGATCAAGTCAGTAAGAAGAGTTTCTCCATGATTCTTCTCAAAGCTCCTGACTCAGGTTCCTGCCTCTCTTCCCTTGGTGATGGACTATAGCTGTAAGCTAAAATAGACCCTTTGCTCTTCAGAGAGGTTGTATGGAAGAAATTGTTCACAGTCTCCCACTGGCCAAAAATAGGTGTAGGAATTCACTTGAGCTTCTAGGCTGTTTCTCTGAAGTGGTTGTTCTGGTAGAAACCAGTGGCTTGGTTCTGGCAATGTCACAGTACGGTGAGCCCTCCTCTACCAATTAGTAAGTAAGACAGTTTTTCAAGGTGAGGTTCATTTTTCCCAGGTTTGCATCAAGTTGAAAGCTGTAATTATGATACCAAGTTATAGAAGGTCAGCAATAGGGGTACAGTGATTTCTCCCTGTCTGAAGCTTCCCCCTTACAACTGCTTCTCTGGGACTAGTGGTCTCAAGTGCCTAGTGACATTGGGTCAAAACTCAGCCAATACACCGTGTCATCCAGTGTGTACCTTAAGCAAATCAGATAAACCTCAGAGTTACCTTTCATGCAAAACAAAGCTAACAGAATTTAATACTGATCGAGATGGTTGTATCAAGTGATAGTTTAATGTTTGTGTAACATAAATAGCACCCAGCATGTTTCCTTACATAAACAATACTCAAAACCAAAGCCTTTAATTGCCTTTGGCTGTCCCTTAAGTTTTCGCTAAGCTACTGCCTGTGTGGCTGTAACCTGTGATGGAGGACAGGATTTAATAACACGAATCAAAGTGAAAATAGTCAGAAGAGAAGAGAGTAGTTGGTGCCTCAGTCTCTTATGACTCAAGGAAGCAACCACATAACCCACTACAGAACACACTTGGCCACATGAATCAGGCCCCCAACAAGCAGAAGTCGGTCTGCTCTGGCTTTCTGAGAGTGCGCTGCGTCAGCATTTTCCTGTTTTTCTTCATGGAGTCAGATGAGAGCAAGGTTTCTTCTTTCATCAACGCTGCTTCCCACATCTCAGCTCATCTCAGCCTTCTCTGTTTCAAGTAAGCTCACCCTCTGGGTTTTTGGAAAAGCCAGATTTGCGTGGGTTACACTTTGCTGAGGTCTCCTGTTATAGTAGAGCTACTACGGGTTCCTCAGACAGAGTCACTTAAGTCAGAATTGGCCACTGTTCCGCTACGGTGCCTGGAGCCTCTTCATCTACCAAGTGTGGATAAAAAAGGCTGGTACCTGGCACCAATAGTGGAGAGAATGCTAACCTATAGGAATCTCTATTTAACATAATGTCTGGCTTCTAAAGGACACAGACAAAATCCTCAGGAAATGTTTTGCATTCTTCTTTTGGGGCCATTAAATGGTGGGTATGACTACCACAAACCAGATTTTCATTTGAAGTACTTCTAGTTGTCAGTGGGCATTTTCTCCTGACCATCCTGCTATTGTACAAGATGGCTCCCGTGGCTCTTTCAGATTTGTTCTCTAGCCTTCCTGTTTTGCTGTGTCTAAGAGGTGACATCTATGAACCACATCCATGAGCTCTCCTGTAGACCAACATCTCATTGAACCCGGTCACTGAGGGATTAGAAAGAATGAAAGGGAAGATAGTAATGTTCAGGACCCTTACTCTTAGCTCCTTCCCTCTGGTGGGGCCTTGGGCTACCTATGGCCCTCCTGTCTGCAAGATCTTAAAGCCTGTAATGGAGCTTGGGGATGACAGGCTTCCAGCTAACTCAAGTCCCATGAGCCCCACACATTTTGCTTCTTAAAGTAGTCATTTGTGAGTCAGCCATTGTAAAGGCATCTTCAATGCTTTATCTATTATGACGATGTGTGTAATCTACTATGACACACACACACACACACACACACACACACACACACACACATATAAGAAATTAGTGTTCCTGTTCATCTGATGAAGTAACCAGTGGAGTCATAGGGTCATAGGTTAAGTTGCTCCCAGGAAAACACTGAGGTAGTTTCTCCAAGAGTAGAAAACACTCCAAGAGTAGAGTCTCACTCTTCACCAGCAGTAGTGACAATATCACAAGATTGTCTAGCCACCGGTCATACTAGTATGTGGCAGCCTCAGCAGAGAGCTACCTAAAAAGAGTACAGAAAGTGAGTGTTCTTGGTCTAAGGGGTGGGTCCCTGGAAAGTTGCTAAGCAGAGCAGAAATGGGCTACAGACAGGATCAGAAGATATTCAGTATCCAGAAGTCCAGTGGTGGCTTTGAGAGCAAAGTGGATGTGCCTGGTTCTGGAACAAAGACTTTTGTGCTTTACTGATTGTTGTGGTTTGCCCTGAAGTTATCTGCACTTTGATGCTAATTCCACTGCCCCAAGGACAGCTACCCTGTCACATACTCAGGAATCAGGTGACTTCACCAGAACCTTCTCCCCATTGAATTTGTAAAGTACAGGTGAGGGGCAGGTACAGGATAGAAGGAGGCCTGTCATTGGAGGAGAAGGAAGGATGAGCGGGTGGGAGAGAAGTTTGAAGGAAGAGGAGGAGACCGGAAGAGAAGGAGAGAGGGGAGAAGCCATGGCAGGTGATGTTAAGATTCTGCTCTGTGTATTTACAGGTTGTTATCAATGTTCTTAAGGGGTGGATGGTACTGGGCTTTGTATGTTTAAGTGGGCAATTATATCTTACCAATTGGATCTAAGATTATTGTGTTGTGTGTTCTTTTATGTGAGGGTTTGAGTATAGGAAAGTGTGCGACTGGGCTGTGTTTCCACCAAGATATCTAGCAGATATCTTGGGCACCGAGGTGCAGGACCCAGCAGGGTAAAAGACACCAATACCATTTTATTTTTATATTTTTACAACAACAACTGATCTGTATTCTCTTGTGCTTCTGACCATACAAATGCCTAAACCCATAACTATGAACACACTGCAGGGACTTTGATACAATATGGCAATTTTCTAAGCTGCCTCTGGCTACTGGGACTTTTTAACTGCTGGGGATGGCAGTGGGTCATGGAGAGGAGATAAAGGGTCAGAAAAAAGCAAATAAGGAAGAAGGGGTTTGTTTGGCCCACAGTTTAAGGGACCACCATCACATGCTGTCCACATCTGGGGAGCTCTTTACCTCAGCCCGAACTAGAAACTCCCTCACAGGCATGACTGTGTTTGTTTCTTAAATGAGTCTAGAGTCTGTCAGGCTGGCCAGCACCATTAACCACTGCACCCTGCTTTCTTCGCCAACTCTCTGATCTCTTCTGACTTTATAAGTCAGAATATCCAGAGACTTGTTATTTCCAAAATATTTATAAAAGCCAAATGGTAAAAGATATTCTGGCATTTCCCCTGTAAAGTAAGGAAAAGACATTGCCACTGACATCTCCTGCCATAAGGGAAGGAATTAAGGAGGTAAACTGCTCTATATACAAGGAGTCTACCCTAGACTGAATAATAAGTAATGTAAAACTGTTCGTTTTTGACGGTGCCCCAGCAGAGCAATGTTGGACTATTTAGAAGTTTAAGTATAGGGGTGTTTTTAGGTGGATCCATCAAGAGATTTTGATCTCCTGACCCACTTACAGAAGTGACTCTTCATGGTTCAAATCTCACACCCAGAGGCTGGGGAGATGAGTCAGTGGGTAAACTGTTTGCTGTGCAAGTGTGGAGACCTAGTGTAGATCCCAGCACCCATGTAAAGTTCAAGGTTGTCTGCATGAGCTTACAGCCCCGGTGCTGAGGAGGAAGGGATGGGGATCCTAAGTATCTCACTGGCCAACCCAGTCCAGGTTCAGGGAGATGCTCTGTCTCAAAACAACAAAACAAAACAAAAAACAAAAGCAAAGCAAAGCAAAACAAAACAAACAAACAACAACAAAACCAAGGTGGGAAGCAGTAAAGAAAACGTTGACCTTTGACCAACACACACACACACACACACACACACACACACACACACGTAGAGCGTGTGGGAAATGTCACTAGATGGACAGGAGGCTGGGGAGGTGGAGGGTGTTCTAACCTCAGGAATCTCAGAGACCTGAGACAGCAGGAATAGCACTGTTCCCTCCCTGCCTCTATGCACGTAATCATGACCCTTAACTAAGGTGACTAAGGGGACCTCTTGCACTCAGTCACGTAGCACAGCACCTGGAACACCCCCTCCACGCTAATGAGCCAATGATCTTCCTGGATATTCTTCCCCGGAGTATAGGGCCCTTACGTGCTAAAATGGCAAGTGGACTTGCTGAGTACCCTGAGTCCTGGCCACAGTGGTGTAACAGCTCTTGACTGGAGTTGTGTCCTGAAGATGATGCACTCCTCATGGAGTGACTGGACCACAGGATCTCCCAGAGACTGAAAGAGCTCAGCATGTGCTCCTTCCAACAGCTCCAGTAAATGAGGACTAATGAGAGAATATCTTTTCAAACTTTGTTTAAAGGCTCATATAAAGATGTTTATCTTTCCTTCATGTTTGTGTACGTAAAAATAAGCTCAGACGGGGCTTCTTCAGTAAAACACTGCACCGAGAGTGGCTAAAACATAAACACCAAAGCTTCATCCACATTGGAAAAAACAATAGCAGATGGAGCTCACTATGAGCAAGAGCTGACTCTGGGGCTGGGGGCTTCTCCAGGGCCAGAGAGTCTTCCAGGGCCAGAGAGTCCTCCAGGGCCAGAGAGTCTTCCAGGGCCAGAGAGTCCTCCAGGGCCAGAGAGCCTTCCAGGGCCAGAGAGTCCTCCAGGGCCAGAGAGTCCTCTAGAGCCAGAGAGTCCTCCAGGGCCAGAGAGTCCTCTAGAGCCAGAGAGTCCTCCAGGGCCAGAGAGTCCTCTAAGGCCAGAGAGTCCTCCAGGGCCAGAGAGTCCTCTAGGGCCAGGGGGGCCTCCAGGACCAGGGGAACCTCCAGAGCTAGAGAGTCCTCTAGAGCTAGAGTCCTCCAGGGCCAGGAGGTCCTCCACGAGTAGGGAGTCCTCCAGGAGTAAGGGGTCATCCAGGAGCAGGGAGCCCCTATTACTGAAATTAGTAGTATTGAGAGGTTAAAGAACAGTCAATCTCCTTCACCTTCCTTGGAATCTCATCCCAGGACCATTTCCCCAACCAGCCTTGTCAGTTCTTTGGTTTGTTGAGCACAGAGTGTTCAATGTGTGCTACACCATGCACCAAGTACTGGGGTAGAAATGATAGAAAGTAGCTTCTTCTTGGTGTAATAGAAAAGTCACAAGCGAGCACATGCAGGCCAAAAACTCTACATAAGTGCCATTGGGGAAAACGTTTGCCTTAGGAGCAAAGAAAGGAATCTCCTCAAACTCACACACACACACACACACACACACACACACACACACACACACACACACACGCAGCATAGATTTAAGGCTTATCCTTCAGTTTGTCACTAATTCTGGAAATGGCTCCCCCACCCATACAACGCTCAGATTCTCTTTCTCTCTGTGCTCTGCAGACAGTATGGACAACTGGGCACACACATTGCCTACTATATCCTAGGCCTGGGGCTTTCCTGTGACTGGCCTCTCAGCTGTGCTAGATTCAGGTTTGATCACTCTCAATGCACTATTGACAAACAGGAAGCGCTACCTTCTCCATCCCAGCAGAGACACACTGTCAGAAAAAAAAACTGGGTTAGTTAGCATATGCCTGTCACCCCAGCACTTGGGAGACAGAAGCAGGATGTCTGTGAGTTTGAAGATGATCTCATCTGCATTATAAGTTCAAGGCCAGCCTAAGCTATACAATGAGACCCTGACTCACAACCCCCAAAGCCTGTGGTGTAGCACAGTGGTAGAGTGCTTGCCGTGTGCTAGTGTGTGTGAAGCCCTGGGTTCTATCCCCAATTGATAGATTCAAAACAAACTCTGAACCGGTATTCGAAGTGGTTTCAGTTTGAACTAGTGAAGTTCAGTGTTCCGTCTCCTAAGAATGTACCTGAAGTGGAGGAATAAACGCTTGTCTGCTCCCTGATTATTCTTCTCCGACTCTGTGCTTCTGCATGAGGCAGGAAAATAGCTGAGGGCTGGTGGCCTACTGAGGGCAGATGGCCTAAACCAGAGCGTGAGCGGAGCCCTACAGTGCCACGTGCACCCAGTCCCCCTACCACAAGTGCTGTCCCGGCGTCTTTCCCTCATCACTTCCATCCCATTTGTCATTTCTTCCACTAAGGTTGTGTTTTTCTTTCTTTCTTTGTGAAAACAGCCGTGCCTTTCTCTGAGCCCAAAACCCTAGTTACTTTAGACTTTTCCTCTCGCTTAGCCTGACTAAATTCACCTTTTACTTCTAATTTCTCCTCGTTGCTGGGATTTCTCAGCTCAGCTCAAGATACTCCAAAATGGTTTGTGGCAGATATCACCAAGCTGAGGTTAATTCTAATAAGCGCCATGGAGAGCTGAAGATTCTGAAGGAACCCCCTGAGCTAGGCTAAGGACTCCACGCTCCTGTTCATTTCCTGCTCTCATTTTGGACCGAGGACCATTATGAGACCTGCTTTCTGTATGCTTATGTGATCCAAACCTGAGCACATGCTGTGCCTTCCGTCCAGGGTACCCTTCGCCACTCAAGCTCCACTTTGCCTGCTGTGGGTGTCCTTTCATTTCTTCTTTTCTTGTGTCGCTTTAGTGGAGACATACGGTGTTTCTCAGGCTCCGTGCTCCATTACATTATCTAATACAGAGCACCCTTTGAACCGGTCAGCATCATTGAGAAGACCATGGTCATCTGTATTTGTCTCTGAACACCTGTTATATTAGTTGATATGCAGCTAATACAGGATACAGGGATGTAAACTGAAATTCATAAAACATAGATCAATGAGTCTGACCCAACCACCTTTACCCTGGTTTCCTCTTATTGCCATGACGTCTTCAAACAACATGCAAAGGTGTTATGGCCCTTGATGTCTCTACAATTATAAAAATGTCAAGATAATAATGTCTTTCTCACAGCCATATTTCACATAACAGATATTAAAGGAAATTCAGAGAATCAATTCCAGGACCCTCAGACTCCAGGGGAGGTAAAGGGATGGGTTTCTAGTTAGGTCTTAACAACATCACACAAGACAGAGTCATCCTGGAAGAGGGAAACTCAACTGAGAAAAGGCCTCCCTCCGGTTGGCCTGCATCCAAGCCTGGGGGTCATTGTCTTGATTTATGATTGATGTTGGAGGACCCAGCCATCCATGAGAGGCACCACACCTGCATAGATGGTCTTCAGTTGTATAGCAAAGCAAGCTGAGCAAGCTATAGAGAGCAAGTCCTCTTCGGCCCCTGCATCAGTTCCTGTCCCTAGGTCCCTGCTTTGTATTCCTTCCCTTATTTCTCTTCATACTGGACTACAAGTTGTCAACTGAAATAATAAATGATAAATGAGCTGATAAACTATTTCTTCCCTAAGCTGTTCTGGTGAAGGTCTTTATCACAGCAATAGAACGCAAATTTGAATAACCAGGGACATACAGAGAATCAAAGATTTGTGAAAAGGGCAAGGTAACTGCCATATTCTATTTTTATCCAGAATGGGCAGAGAAATGTTTATTTCTTTATTTTCTACTCATGGGCCCACTGGAAAGAGCTATATAAACTTTTCCTTGACTTTTAGAGACAAAATTAGTGTGGACCTTTCTCTTAGTTCGTGTTTTATTGCTGTGCAGAGACAACACGACAACGGCAGCTCTTATAAAGGAAAACATCTAATTGAGGCTGGCTTTAAAGTTTCAGAGGTTTAGCCCATTATTGTCAAGGCATGAACCATGGCAGTGGGGAGGTAGACATGGTTGGTGCTGGAGTTGCAGAGAGTTCTATATGTTGATCTGCAGGATCTACAGAAGGAGACTGTCAGACACACTGGGCATAGCTTGAACATATAAGACCTCAAAGCCTACCTCCACAGTGACACACTTCCTCCAGCAAGGCCACACCTCCTAATAGTGCCACTCTTATGGGCCTATCAGGGTCAATTACATTCAAACTATCACAGCTTCTTTATGATGCTAACACTGCCCATGCCCGCATCAGGGTCTATTCTGAAAGCAGCGGGTAGCCTAGACTTTAAGGAGGAAGGAGACAGAGGAGGGGGTTGCTGGCTTAGATGCTATGAAGCCTCCTTAGGAAAGTTTTTTCTAGAGATCTAAAGGACCTAAGTGTGTGAATACAAATCCCAGAACTGAGGCAGAGGCTTAACAACAAGTAAAGACAACTTGTCTAGTGCCTGTCACACAGACAGTGCTAGGAAAGGAACTCAAAGCCACATGGGAAAACCTATTAGGGAAAAGCATCTACTGCAAACCACTGGCATGGTTGAAGAGTACACAGTCAGCTGTAGAAAGAAGTAACATGGCGTGTTTCTACCATGCCTTCTAGTCATACAGAAGGCTGGCTTCTGTGTAAACACGCCCAAATTGAGAAAACAGGAAGTCGGAGATCACTGTAACATTTGGAGTTAAGATGAATACACATGTGTGTGTGTGTGTGTGTGTGTGTGTGTGTGTGTGTGTGTGTGTGTGTGTGTGTATTTAAAATCTACTTTGTCATGGGTAAGCAATAGTCAGTCTCCTAGCACATAGGTCCTGGTGATTGAACTCGGGTCATCAGGCTTGTCAGCAGGCACCTTTACCTGCTGAGCCATTTCACCAGCCCTAAATTAAATGTGTGTTTTAACCCAAGGTGAGCAATGGCTTGATAGTTATTTACCGTGAATGGAAAGCCATGGATCTATTGAAATTGTCTGATGGGTGCAATGAGAGGCATCCTACTAGTTACATTCTAACAAGTAGTGAGAAAATGAAACAAAGCCGAGTGTGGCTGAGAGAAGTTCATTTTCTGAGAATCCACAGCTTTTATCAGATTTCCAGAGGGATCAGTACAGAAAAAAAGATGAAAAGCCTAACTCTTTTTGCTTCATAGGGCTGGGAAATGAGCTAAAGCATGCTTGAGAATATAGCAGACCTGAATAAATGTCTCTTGGTCCCAGCCCAGGGCTCAGAGTCCAAAGCCTTCAAGTTTTAAACATTGAGTGTAAACCCAGGATTCTGCATCAAGGATCGGATTTGGTGTGCTTTCATGTTTCTCTGCTAATGAGCGATCCCAGGGCTAGAGACCAATTTGAAGCACAGGCGAATGGCAAAAGGTCTGGATCTCTCTTAAGCAACACACACAAGGATCCTGTGTCACCATAATGAGACTTCAGCAGTATCTAAGCCATGGCCACATTCGTTGTCATCCAGGTCAGTCTGGGAAACTGAGGGACTGCAAAGTTCTGTTCTCCAGGCCTCCGTGGAACCAAGAACAGAGAGATTCTCAAGCTCAGGCAATGGGGCGGTCCTGAAGGGTGAGCCATGCCGGGGTCTCTGGGTCCTGTGCTTCAGCGGCCTTTTAGTAGCCTTTTGAAGATAAAGATGCACTGTTTCTTCATAAGGAAACAGAAAAGACGTCTAGAGTCTCTGGTAGTGGCCTCTTCCTCAAGGTGGGAGAGAGACGGGGAGGTGGGGGCTGATAAGGACGCTGAGGCAGCTAGGGTAAGAAGCTGGCTCCACACTTCGTACCGTCTTCTTCCACTTAGTAGCTAGGAGCGGAGAGGGAATTAGGATAACTGACATTAGAAAGAATGGCGGTCATCTTTTTAAAAAAATACTATGGTTTGGATGTGAAGTGCCCCTTCCAAAGGCACTTACGTTTAAAATTTGCCTGCTCCTGGATAAACTTGACAGAAGGGTTTGGATCAGGTGGGCTCTGGCTTCCTCAATAGGTTGGTTCACTGATGGAGTCATAATCTGATGGCATTGTTGGTATGTAGTAGAGCTTAGGGGGAGGTCTTGGCTGGAGGGGGTAAGAGAGTGGGACCGTACCTCTGAAGAGCTTATCTTGTTTGCAGCCCTCTTGCATCTCTCTCAGCCACAGTTCTTCAGGTGCTATGATATTCAGCCTTGCCTCAGGCCTAAAGCAAGGCTACCTGGGCCATGAGCTGAAATCTCTAAAACCATGCAGCGATATAAGCTTCCTTCCATGGCATTTGATTCAAGATGAATGAATGATGGACTCAGGAAATAACTGACCATTCGGATGTTATCATGCTCTCCTCTTGTTAATATATCCACACCCTTCAATCCCAGCCACCTAGTCTCTATTTTGCTATGGATTTACTTGTTTACATCCCTTAGCCACCCATTAACTTCTGAAAAGTAGAGACCATCTTTGAGCACAAAACACAAGTAATAACATCATGGTGTCTAATTGGATAAAAGTGTCCGGTAGATTTTTCTAGGCTCTCCTGCAGAGTTCAGATAACTGGTCATACCTTGCTTTGCACCAGGTAGGTATATGAAGAGCTTTTACAGGGCAGCATTACTAAAGCCAATGACAAAGTAAAACTGTGCAAACATCACCAACAAATGATCCCCATTGGTGGATCCCAATACAAGCCAGAGGACAAAGAAAGTCGGCCTTCTGGGGCACAGCTTGGACAGGAACAAGGTAAAAAGTCAACTCCGAAGAAATGAATGGGCAATGCCCAGAACATATTGTTATGCATTCTGAGAAATAATGCCTTCATCCAACTTGCCTGACTGCCACTTTGTATGCCAGGACACTAAAAAGTATGACAAATACAAACTCTTGATAAAATGAGACTGTCTGGGACCCACTTTTTTATGTATGTGACTTTATAATTTTAATCCTAATGTTTAAAATACACAGAAGATAAAACTCACCATTGTATTCATTTCCAACATCTAGTTCTGAGGCATTAGGTACTTTCCTATCATGAGCTACACTCACCATAATTTATCTTTAGGAGTCTGTTCATCTCAGACAACTGAAACTGTCTATTGAAAAGATTCCCTCTGACTCCCTCTCCCACTGGCCCAGTCTTCTACTATTTGGTTTTTGTAGACAGTCTCATTAGTCCCCACCCCCACCGCTCTGGTTTTCTTTGTTTCCTTTGGCTCTTTGAGCATATTTTACGACAGTTATTTTGAAGCCCCTGTCAAGCAAGTTTAACCCTGTGTTTCTTTGGATCTGCTTCCGTTAGATTATTTTTCCTTTAAGAATGTCTTTATATCTGTTGGAAGCATCCATTTGAAAATTGAGCATTTGAAGGAAAAGAAGCCCCCATTCGGGCTTTGTGTGGAAAAGCCGCACTAGCAAAGCTGGGGTAGGAATTACAATATTTACTAAACTGTTTGCATTTCAAGCTGTACCAGAGTCCCAGTGGGCCTCCAAGGCAGGTGAACTGACTTTTAGAACCGTGTACAGCCTTCCTATACAACCCTAGATGTTTCAGTGAAGTTTCATTCATTCTTCTCCTATACCAGGGAGGGACCTGGGCTTGTAATGCCCTCCCTCTGAGTTCACCACACACTAGGGAGGTGCTAAGGCTAGGGTAAGCAAAATTCCACAACATTTCTGTACTGGTTTGAGTAAGGGAGTGCACCATTTGGCAAGATTAAAAGAATTAGGACTTATGGTTTTGGAGGAAGTGTGCCACTGGGGGCGATTTTGAGGTTTCAAAATTGTCTGCTCTACTTGTGGATCAGGATGTAGCTCTCAACTACTTTTCCAGCACCAATCTGCCAGGCTCCCCACCACGATGAGAATGAAGCCTCTGACGCTGTAAGCCAGCCCCAATGAAATGTTTTCTCAGAGTCGGCCTGGTCCCGGTACCTCTTCATAGCAATAGAACTCTTAGACAATTTCTGCCCAATTTTGTGGGACTGTTTCTTGTTTGGGTAGATATATGGTTGCCCCAGCCCCTTAACTGGTTTCTGAAGCTTCCACAAGCCTGTCTTACCTAGTCCACTGGACAGATGGTATTTCTGTGGGAGAACAGGGCCAGAACTCTCTAGTCTGCCACCCGCTGATGGAATAATTGTTGTGTAAACAACTTCACAAAGATCTTTCTGGTTTCTAAAATGAATTATTTTAGTGGATACATTTCTAATATATGATACATCGTTGTTTGTATGACCCTGATTGAGGATTGAAGTGCTGTGACAGTTTACTATAGAGTGGAAGGAACGCTTTCTGTGACACTGAATAGACCAGAGCTACATTCTGTTTGAGGTAACATACTAATAACAGGCAAGATAATGGTGCCTGACACACTTGTTTCAAAAGTGCAAGTGTGTGTATGAGTATACTATTTAGTATTCAGTTGCATGTAGGAGATGTGTATGCATGCATGTGTGAAGTCCAGCCTCTGATGGATCTTTCAGTATCATAAGCTTTTTGGTTTTAGATGGGGTCTTTGATTACCCTGCAGTTTGTCCATTAGGCTGAGCTGACTGGCCAAAGCATCCCAGAGATCTGCCCATCCCTGACTCCTCAGTGCTGCAATTAAAATCAGACACCACTATGCCTGGGGTTTTATGTGGGTTCTGGGGATCAGACTCAGATCTCACTTTTGCAAGGCAAACACTTAACCACATGATCTACCATCGTAGCCTGTAATTAAATAAAAGTGTCTTGCGATGCGATTTTGCCTATCTTGTTGTATACTGACTTTATACAATTCATGCATTCCTGTGAGTTTATTTGCATTTTTGCATATTTCAGTTTGTATAGACAATTGATGTTCTGAATGGATGTAAGGTGAGAGTGACTCTTAAAGGACTTTGTCTCAAGGGCACCTGACTGCATAGCAGTAAGTTTTGATACAATGTTTCAGGTCATTTTGTGTTTATGTAGTTTATGTGAAGCTGAGGTAATCTATGATTCTCACCGGAATAGTGTCATAAACACAAGAAATGAAATTAGCATCTGAAAACAATTTAAAAAGTATTCTAAATCCCCATTGCAGCCTCTTAATGCCAAGTATGAATCCCATTCAGAGCACACAGCGAGTCATCGTAAATAAAACTTGTTCGTCCCTGAGTCAGCTCATCTCTGCACTCTTTCCCATGACCTAACACGGGAAGGGGGGGCAGAGACAGAGACACACAGAGAGAGCCAATCTTCCTCCCCTACCTAGCTTTTCTCAAACCCAGCCTGTGCCTTCACTCTGCCACTGCTGTCTGCCCCACTCCCACCTGTTTGCCCTCCTCTTACCTCCCAGATCGTTGTTTCCTGGGCCCAGGAGCACCTGCCAAATGTTATTCTTCCTGTTCTCACAGTTTGAGAAGAACACAAGAGAACACGGGTGAAAGGTTCCTGGAAGTTGGACAATGCTACGAAAGTTACTTGCAATGTATTGTGTTTCATGGTATTAGAATGTGTGAAGTTGCCTGTTCCAAGTTTTTAAAAATAGGACAAGGAAGAAAATATAATACCATCCAAATCTGAGCTAACTCAGTTAGGAAAATATAGTCCAAAAACACACAAAAATCTCCCTGGGACTGCTCCTCTTCCAACCAAGGGTCCTGGATGGGTTCCTATCTCCAGACTTGAGAGATTTGCCTCCTTCCTTGGGGTAGAAGGAGGGGTATACCTTGGAGAAAGAGAGAACATCTCCAAAACTCTGAACCCCTTGAAGACAATAATTAGGGCTTTGGTTTACAGACAAGAGAAAAGCATGTCCTTGTCTCACACAGTGTTTGAAACATTGAACAAAGCCAATGTTCTCCAGAAGACCCAATTTGAAAATGGGGCTACCAGAGAGAAATTAAGGAAACCCAAATTAATTCTTACAGTACAAGAGTAGTATCTATACTTATTTTTAAAAACATTTAATAATTCAGTAGCCAGGAAGGCCGCTTGGCTGGTAAACACGCATGCCTGCACATACTGCACAGCCTGAGTTCAGTCCCTGGAACCCAAATCCAAAACCAAATGTGGAGGCTCACATGTCTAGTGCTCCTGCAGAAGGATGGGTGCACAGACAGAAGAACTGGCTGAAAGTATGCGGCTGGCTAGCCTGAAGTACCCAGTGCAGCAGAAATATGAACCCTACCTCAACGTGGTGAAAGGAGAAAACCAATTTCTGAAAGATTTTCTTCAACCTCCAAACATGATGCAGCATGCTCTAGCAGCCATTCATACCACACACACACACACACACACACACACACACACACACACACACACACACACATACACACAATAGATGATGGATAGATGGATAGATATAGATAGATACATAGATAGATAATAGATGATTGATAGATGATAGATTAAATAGATGATAGATGGAGTTGGGGATTTAGCTCAGTGGTAGAGCGCTTGCCTAGCAAGCACAAGCACAAGCAAGCCCTGGGTTTGGTCCCCAGCTCTGGAAAAAAAATAGATGATAGATGATGGATGGATGGATAGATAGATGACAGATGAGAAATTGATAATTAAATAAAAGCTTTAAAGCAAATACAATTATGAGAAGAGAAAAATACACCATTAATCTAAATATTACATAGGTGGAAGAAACTATAACTATTTGTTTTAGTAAAGTTACTAACCAGGTGGTAACCCCTCAGTCCAGAACTTAACATACCGTAGGTGCTTACTACAGATGAACTGAACTGGCATTTTATTCAAGTACCAATAACAAAATATTCCAAACTTAAGAATATGAAAGAGTAGATATGCTAGGCATTAAAGGTCGTGGTAGGTGCAAGCTTCACTGCTTTGCCACATCTCTTTCTTCCCCTTTTCACTTTTGTCACTCCAGCCTAAACCTCAACTTGTTTCAGCCATATTCCTTCATGTCTCTTAACACTCCCCTTGTTCCATTCTTGCCCCTCCTAGAATGAGGTTCAGCAGTCACATGCCATGGCGACTGCCCTGATCCCTGTGCCTCGATATGGCCACTTTGCATAGACTCTATTTACTTTGAGTCAAAGTTAGTTTCTGTCACCAATAAACTATAGGTGGCAATGTATGACTTCCTCATCAGGTCATACGGCCACTGTTGTGTCTGCCTCTTCCTCCTTCGGCTCTTGTGTAGCTTACATTGTGGACAGTGGTGTGAAGAATGGAGGAGAGACTCTGTTTAATGGAACAGAACCTCCTGTGAATAGCCATCAGCAATTGCCCAGACATGTGACTAACCAAGGTGATCTGCCATTTCCATTTCCCTGGACTTCTCCATACTCAATACCAGAAGTTCTACTTCCTGGGAAATCCAACAGTCCATCCAAGTAGAATCCACTTGGGTATGGATCTTCTAGTCTAGGTCAGGTTTCGGGGACCTGCATCCCTGTATTCTGTGAGTTGAATGATCTCACCTCAAAATTCTTATGTTGAACTGGTCCCCAGGGTGATAGTACATGGAGATGAGGCTTTTGGGGTTTGGGGTAGAATTGGCTTCATGTAAAATCACGTTTCATGTGGGAAGAGTCATTATGAGATCTCTTTGCTTTTGAGAAGATATTTTAAACTTTTGTTTATAGGTGTATACTACATGTATGTCTATGTACATGTACATGCCTGATACCTATGGAGGCCAGAAGAGGGTATTGGATCTTCTGGAACCGGAGTTAAAAACTGTTCTAAGCTGCCACGTGGATGCTAGGAACCAAGCCCAGGTCTTCTGAAAATGCGTAGTGCTCTTAACCATAGAGCCATCTCCCCTAACCCAAGACCTGCAGACTCAGAAAAGGAGAAGGGATGCGCCCTGGATCGTGTTCTATCACTCTTTCCTCTCTCCTTTTCTCTACCCTTCTCTTACTTTCTTACCCCTTCTTTCATTGTCTCTCCCCTACACTTCCACAGGGGTGCAAGCACAGCGCAATGTAAGGAAGAAAGGGGAGGAGGAGGAGGAAGAGGATGAGAAGGAAAAGAATGAGGAAGAGGAGGAGAAGGAAAAGGAGGAGGATGAAGGAGAAAAAAGAGTAGAAGGAGGAGGGGGAAGAGGAAAAGGAAGAGGGGGAAGGAGGAGGGGGAGGAAGAAGAGGGGGAGGAAGAAGAGGGGGAAGAAATGTCTTTATCCACCAGAAACTTCAGTGAACAGCACCTTGATATTGGATGTCCCAGTTCACTCAATCACAAAAAAATTTATTTGCTATTTAATCCACCAAATGTAATATAATAATTAGTTATTGCATCCTGATCTGGTGAATATGCTAGCCAACATCTGTTGAATTTCATTCACAAAGCCTGAGCCAGGACTGCCTAACCATGCCTGTGGTAGGGGTCTATTTGCCCAGATCAGGAGCCTTTGCTAATTTGCAAAGAAGCTGCACAGACCTCTCTACAGCCTGTCGTGTGCCAGCATCTCTCCCTTCTCCTTTTTTTACAACACTTTCCCTAGCAGGCCTAGGAACAGGAGAAAAGAAACTAACCTTATTCAGTACCCCAAAAGTTAACCTCAAAAGTTAAACATCTTCAGGCCTGAGGACATTCAAAAGGATTAGTTCTTCTGGATGGAAGAAATTTGATTTCTTTCCCACCAACCCACATCTTCATCTATCTGCTAATTTCAGCTCTTCTCTCATGTTTCTATTTATATGATTTTCTCTCAAGAGGCTCCCACTAATTTCTTGACCTGTGTTAGGTGTCCTGCCACATTCTTCCACAGCCAGACATCCAGATTTATACAATTAGAGGTACACATTTATGTAATTGCACTCGTTTCTCTAACAGTGGGAGCTGTGTAAGTCGAGGGGAGCCTTTCCCTTTCCCTGTTGTATATGTGGCCCAGCCTAGACCCGGTCCTGAGAGATATGCTGTAAATATCCACACAAGTGAGTCTGCCAAGTCCTATGCAGAGAAGGATAAGGTATCAGGACTTGTCATATTGGTTTTTGGAAATCTGTGACACCAAGTAAAGTCTATATAAATGAAGTCTATCAATGAAGTCTATCTTAATTTCATTTCCTGTTTACAAAAATACCCTAATAGGGAAAGGGTTTATTTATCTCACAGTTCCAGATAAGACAGAGGAGGAGTCGAAGTGGCAGGACTTGAAGCAGAAGTCAGAAGACAGCAGTGACATCCTCGTGACTGGTGGAACTCGGGTTGCCTCCTCTATTCTTATACGTCCTGGATCATCTACCTACAGGAGGCAAACATGCCTTCCCCAACAGGCTTACCTGATCCAGACAGTCCCTTACTGAGACTCTCTTCCCAAGGTATTCTAGATTGTGCCAAGTTAACAGAAGTAACTACCACAGATGGCGATGTGTGTGTGTGTGTGTGTGTGTGTGTGTGTGTGTGTGTGTGTGTGTGTGTGTGAGAGAGAGAGAGAGAGAGAGAGAGAGAGAGAGAGAGAGAGAGAGATCCTTACCATGTATTAGCATCATCTCGTCCACCTGAGTGGAATTAAAAGACAGATGACAAGCAATTTTCTCCTCTGAGAAGGAGGCATTTTCCTCTGTCCTCAGACACTGATGTTCTTACTTTTCCTCCAGACTTAATGACAGAAATTACAGCATCTACTCTATAACTCATACGCCTTTAAGCTTAGACTGAATGACACCATCAGTTCCCTCCTCTGCAGCTGGCAGATGGCAGATTATTGAACTCCTGGATTTACAGACTTCCTCCACGACTGTGTGAGGCAATCCATGCAATAAATCTCTTTCTCTATATACATTATTGGTTCTAGTTCTCACTTATAGATTACATTTAAATTTTAAATCTAAGTTGTGGTCAGTTAGAATATGTACTTTGACTCCTTAATCTTGAGGATGTTTTGCATGAGGGGCTGAGGGAGCATCGGGAAGGGTGTGATGGTTTAACTGCATGAGTCAGCTTCAGAAGACCATGAAGGACCCTATGTATATGGTGAAGCATGATTCTTGGGAGTGTCTACATCTGGATGCTTCTGGATAATATTAGCTTCTAACTCATCCGACTGAGTGAAATTGATTGTCCTGGGTGTGGATAGGCCAGTCCACTTAGGCCCTGAAGAGAATTGTAGGCAGAGGCAGAGAACATGGTCTTCTGACTCTGCTAGTGCTGGAGCATCAAGTATCTTGTGCCTGAGACAGGGACTCACAGTGGTGGCTGGCTTGTCTAATATCTCACTTGATCCCTAGCTGGCCAACTGTGGACTGGGAGGCCTACACAACTGCAAGAACCATTTCATTATAAAGAAATACTCCCCATCCCTCTTCCCATCTTCTCCTCACAACACTTCTAGTGCTTCTCTTAGAGCCCTTACTAACATGGCTGGAACAGTCTAACTCCAGATGAAACCCTTCTGGAGTAAGGGGTGTATATTTCACACAAAGGAAATATACAGGTGGCAGCCATGAAAGACTGAGGGCTTGTCCCGACACATTTTTTAAAATCAAACACAAAAATATCTTTCCCAGAGGAAGCTTTTTTTCTATGAATCTCTTTAGTTATAAATAGCTCCTTTACCTTAAAGCCACCCAGGCCTTGGCTTGCATACAAACTTTTATAGAGCAGAATAAGAACCAATGAGATTGATAATCATCTTCTCATCAAATGCTTTCTAACTAATCAACTGAGGCTGGTTTTTACATACATTTTTAAACTCAGATCTATTTTCAATTTCATACATATAATAGGCTTATGTAAAGTATTTCACTGTTATAAATAGACTTATGTAAAGTATTTGGTTGTTATCTGATTTATTAGAATGTCATATTGGACATATTTTTAAGTTTAACTTGATTTTATCATGCTTATAAAATTTCATTTGAAATGTATTAAGCATTTCATTTTGCTTAAACAATTTCATATTTAAACACTTATGAAGTACTATTATTAACATTCATAGTCAATACATTAAAATCCCTATTTTTAAATATTTATAATATGGCTCTTGCTTTGGGGGTATTTGATGTATGAAATTGCAGTCACTAATATGTCATTTCTATTGTCACTGACTCCTGCTGGAGGTCATCTAGAGGTCATCCAACTGCAACCAACTCCTGAAGGGAGCAGAGGTAGACAGGTGGTGTTCCAGGAAGAAGGACATCAGACATTGGAGCAGAGAAGCAGAAAAAGAACAGTGTGGGTGTTGGAGGGAAACCAGCAGCAGCAGGCTCCTCAGGTGTGGACAGTGACAAGAGAGTGGGCAGATCTGCACCCAGCTGCCACCAACACCAACCCAGACCTTCTCTATTCATTGTTTTTCCTTGAGCTGGTACAGAGACCAATTTACATCACATATGTGTATACGTGTGTGGTTCCCACACACATATGTAGCTTGTTTGAGTCCTGCCTAAGTAGCTGGCCCTCAGGCCTCTGTTTGATCATGAATTTTACATTGTACAGCAGCCCAGACAGCCCAGAGGTATGCTGGAGAGGCTGCAAAGACAAACATGGAGAGAAAAGAGAGATGCTTGGCTCGCAGGCCAAACTGGATTCCATAATGAGTATTGGAACCAGGTCCTCATCAAGGGGTCCACTCTTCAGGCCAGGTGATGAGATGCTAGCACATGCTCTGCCGCAGTCCAAATAAACAAATGAGCCTGCACTGTTTCTCAGAATGACCAACGTGAAGCGCTCGGAGTCGCTGCTTTCCCTCAACCCACGCCTGTGTAACTACCTACCACCCCCACCCCCAACACACACACACTACAGAGAGCTGAAGCTGACTGTCAACAAGTTTGTCCTAACGCTTCTGGAGCCCAGAAACTAAAGAAGGACAGGGTCGTGGAGTCGTCACCAACTGTTCTCAGGCAACTGCACCTCGTCTCTTGCCAGCCCCAATTTGAAGTGGAAGGAATACGGCCTAAATCTCCACCCTGTCACTAATGAACTGTGTGGCCTTGGAGGGGTGACTAGAGGAAACAGGAAGCAGCTTGCTTTGAGGTGAAAATGTAACACATGTAGGGTTGACACATGCACTTACTGCAGACCCAGGCTCCCGGTAGAATCAGGTTCTATTTATTTAGGTCTATGTCCAATGTCAGAGAGTTATAACCTTATAGCTCCCCCTACTACACAGATCCAGAAACCCCTGTTGTTTGTTAACCCAGCCATCTCCCCCAGCCAAAGGAAGGCCAAGAAATGCATTCTTTTAGCCAGAATTAAATCAGTACTCTGCTCATAAAGGAGGGCTAGAGGAAGCTGAATTGGGAGATGCATGTAGCAATTTCTATCACAGTCCTTGTAAGGAACTTTCAACCTCAGCAGTGCTTGTGTTTTAGGGGCATTACTGTCATTTTTCAGGAGTAAACAAAATGCCAAATGTTTAAAAATTGTTATTTCAGGTAGCAACCACATGTACAGTACGGGAAAATACGTACAGTGTTGTATTGGGTTTTGAGAATCTTAGCAATCTGATACAGTGTTTGAAGGAACAGGTCGGAGCTCATCTGCTGATGTCAGTTGATGTTTTTGTCCTTCCTACCATGCTTCCCTGGAATTCAGACCTTTTCTCCTTCATGGCCTTGGAGAGACAGTCAAACAAAGTCAGCCACACCAGTCATCTTCCAGATGATAGCACAATGCTATCAGAACATAGTGTGCCATCCATAATCACCCTGTAGCATATCTAACCTGAGAACCACTGAGCTCTCATCCCCAGGAATAGACATGGCTTTGTATATGCTGTTCTCGGGACTTGTTGACTTGAGTCCAGTCTGTATATGTCCTATGCCAAATCGCTTGTATCATCCAGCACGAATCCTAGCCTAGGCCAGACACATGGGGGAAGGGCCAAATGAAAGAACGAATGCCCAAATTCACCAGGGCTGAACCTAGAAACACAAGGAGGCAAAAAAAAAAAAAAGCCACACACTTTTTGTGCTGGGAGTATCCATTTCACAGATAATGACTGTCACAAACCAACCAGTGAGTGGGCTCCCCGGAGGAGCCTTGCAAGTGATGAGCTCTAACTTTAAATCTTAGAGTGACTGACTTTAACACTGTGTCTTTGACTCATTAGAAGGGTTTGGCCCTTCAAGAACACAAAACATGGATAATTCCAAAGGTACCTTTCTTTTCTGTGAAGCATTATCATAAATTTAAAACTCTCTTGAGTACCGGCCTGATGCTTGCTCCTTCTCTCCAAGCATCTGCCTTGGGAAGTTTTCCAGTCCCAAAAGAAGCTGAAGATTCTCTTGCAGAGTAAGGGTCTTTTCTTTAATATAGTCTAAAGATGCATTTTACAAACTGCCCACAGTGTTGTGGCTATTAAAGAGTTAAAAAACATGAGGTTCACCTTGTGCCCCTAAATAATTGCCCCAGCATGCCCCCCTCCTAAGAAATAACTGGTGCCATAATTACTGGGGTTCAAGGGTATATCCTTACTCTCTCTAGAGCCCAGAGGCAACAGAGCTATTTTCTATAAAAGCACAGATGATCTCTTTATACTTGTTCTGTGACCCAAGCAGACAGACCATTCACAATGTCAAATTCATGGGCCCCTCACAGTGACCTTTGAGAGTCAAGGTGAGCACGTGCTTATTCCTGGTAAATGCATATACTGTGGTGGGTGCTTCAACATGCCGTCTCTCGAAGGTCCGGGCTTCAATGTCTGCCACTGCCATCTTCAAGAATCATGGTCCTTCAACATCATTAATGATCCCGGGATAGCCAAAATATAATGGGTTGCTGGAAAGCTTAGACTGAGGCCATCTGGAATGAGTTTGGAGCCGGGACCCACCTGTGATACATTAGGCCACAACCCCAGACTGGCTCGGCAGAGCGAAGCTGCTGGGGCTTGCTAATCGAAGAACCTGGGGGAGTGTAATTGGAGAAGGGTGATTTTGGAGCACAGAGCCTGCCAGGATCTCTGTGCCTCCTGAGAGTGTGCAGGCAAGCTGTCTGCCGAAAGGTTTAAATTTTCCACATTGTGGAAAGAGAAAATGGTTGCACATAGAGATGGTTTGTCTTTTCCCAGACACCTCCAGTGATCCAACAGAATTTCCTTTCACACAATCACAGGGTGAGAGAGAGCCTGGCATGTTGAACAGGAGACTGGAGGTCGAGCAGGCTGAGTTCTAGTCTAGCGTGCGCTCTCTCTCCCCTGTTCTCTCTCTCTCTCTCTCTCTCTCTCTCTCTCTCTCTCTCTCTCTCTCTCTCTCTCTCTCTCTCTCTCTCTCTCTCTCTCTCATCTATCCCGTTCAGGCTGCTACAGTATATCCCACAGACTGAATGGCTTTAGCATACAGTTATTCTTCACAGTTATAAAGGCTGGCAATTTCAGTTTCCGATGAGGCTTTCTTAGTAGCTTAAAGATGGCTGCCTTCTATGCTGTTGCATGATGGGAAGCAAATATTCCCCCATCTTCTTTTATAAGAATGCTAGTCTTGGCTAGGCACCGTGGCCTACAATTCTAGGGCTGGAGAGGCTGAGACAAGACCATTGCTTGGAGTTGAGGCTAGTCTGGATTACAGAATGAAATCAAGACCAGAAGCAGTTATTCAGAGAAAGAGCAAGAAAAATAAAGTAACAACAGCAGTAGTGTCATGGTGGGGACCCACCGTCTTTATGCTATCTACTGAAGGCCCCACCTCCAGCTGTTAAAACAGCAGTCTCAGCATGTGAACTGAGGGAAGGGACATTATCATGCAGTTCACAGCTGCCATCCTGTAAGAACTTAACATGCAAGTATTTTATTTACCTTCATTCTGACCTTTGTAATCTATACCTGACATATTAACTTTGTTATTATGCAATTCAGATAATTAAAATTAATCTAGATGTGGTGACATGTCCCATAATCCCAGCACTTGGAAGACAAAGACTGGAGGGTACATGGCATGTTTGAGGCTCCCTGGGACGCGTGGGCCTTGCCTCACAAATTAGTTAATTAAAAGAATAAAAACAAAAGAAAGAAAGAAAAGTCCATGGAGGAAAGTTTGCCCAATTTCATGTAACTATAAAGAATTCAAACCCAAATCTTGCTCCAGTGCACCTGTCCTCTCGCTGTAATTGTTCTTTGTAGTTTTAAAAATATGTTAGCTTGCATAACTCTGCATTCTCAACCTTGAATATTTTGTAAAATAAAGTCTCGTTGTATTAAAATCAATTGCTCTGTATTTGCATCTTTAAAAAAAAATTAAGGATGACAGAAGCAGATTACCTGAAAGGAAACCCATATTAAAATTTGAGGTCATAACTTTTTCAAAAGACCCACAGTTAGCTGTCTCACCTCTGATAAAAAAATAGTCTATATAAATACAAGTCATATGGAATAGTATATTTATAAACGAATCCAAGAGTTCTTATACCATCTTTATCTCTCTTTCTTCAAGAACTATGTCTAGGGATTTAACCTCTCGAGAGATGTAATGTATATTTTATTATTGTTTAAATGTAAATACAGTCTTCCTAGTAGCTTAGAATATATGCAGCCTTTTTTTAATTTAGATTTAAGGATTTTAACAATAATTTCCACTTAATATTTTCTCACAACTCTAAGGTCATTATTCTAGATTCAATTTCCTACCCTAGATCCCCAATTCTCTTTCTATGCCCCCCCCCCAATTTGGGTAACTGTCAAATTATTTGGATAATAACTCTGCCCTTCTGATTCCACAGATGTTTAAGTTCATATGAAATTGTAGGTATAAATGCATTTTGCAAATCATAGAAATTGAGCAATTATTTCATTGTTAAGGATTATCAGTCCTTGGTCTGAGGTTTCCTAATAGTATCCTAGTAAAGTCAGTGTATGTAAGAGCCAAGAACCAACTTTCAGATAAATTATAAATTTGTAAAGATAGAATTTTCAAATCTCATAAAATTCAATGTTTTATATTAACAATCATGCCAACTTCAAATGGAGAGGCCTTTTATTTTAATTTTCTAGTATGTGTACTTTACTTCTTTTTCTTACTTTGTTATAATATCTAGTAACCCCAGAATAACGTTGAATAGAACTATTAAGAATTGCATCTTTACCTAATTCCTGACCATAGGGAAAGCCATTCAAAACTCATTATTACATTTTGTGTAGTTTACATGCTAAATATCCTCCATGGGCTCATGAGTTTGGATACTTGGTACCTAACCAGTAGTGCTGTTATGGAGAGTGGTGGAGAGACTGTGATAGGGTAGGGGATGCAGATAAAGAAGCTGTGTCCTTTGAGGTGGCTTTTCTGCTTCCTGATCCAGAAATGCATGAGAAAGTCAGACTGTGAGCTCTCAGAAGCCCAACTGAAGTCAATCTCTACTGCCATGCCCTTCACAATGGACTGTATCCCCTTAGACCATAAGCCAAAACAAGGCTTAGTCTCATATGTCACATGTGTTATATTTTAGGATAAATATTTCAGCAGATGTTAAAAATTGAAAATATATGTGTAATGAAAAAGTAAATATTAAATGGCCTTATCTCAGAAGAAGGGGTGGTGAAAATTCATGTTTCTATGAAGTTTTGCACCATTCATGCACCAGAGGAGCTTGGGTGTTATCAGTGACCACAGGAACCTTAGAGGGATCATGATAACATTATTAAATGTAGTTTTCTTTGAAGGAAGTATTTTTAAACTTCTGCCTGTGGTAGACATGGGCAACTATGGAAGCTTGGAAGCTGTGTTCCGGGAAGCATGGCATTTTGTTTAAATCAAGTGTCTCTTCTGGGAACTGAATTTAAGGTTCACTCGTGTTTGCATGAAAGGAAGGGACACTGTGGATGTCACCACCATGTGCATCAGTAAAAGGCAGGTTGTGTGAAAAATGGATCACCTCAAAGGATAGCGTTGTTTTTCATAAAATTCATAGGATCTGGGAAAATTTGGGGCAATGTTGTTCATGGGAAAATGGGTAAAATATCTAACATTCTCTTTTCTTTAATCCAAAAGTTAAATACTCGAGATATAAATTTTTCACAGTAGTAATATGAATTAAAATTTTATGGAGTATTTCATGGAGATAAAAGCAGTATCCTTATCGCATGCAGAAATCTATGTTAATATACAAATGTATGTGTGATTGATTGTGAGACACATGGTCTACATTTATCACTAACTCACTGACACGGTCTACAACTGAAATGGAATCTGCAGGTATTAAAAGTTATTGAGAATAGCAGTAGAGAGACACTTTAACATGGGGCGGGGGGCCGACTGCACACATGTCCATACTTACGCAGTGGCCTCCGCTCTGTTTGCTGCCTCTTGTCAAGAGCAGCTGAATTTTAGAAACAAGAGAGCCTGGAATAACAAAACTGTGTAAATCAACTGGGCCATTTGTGAGTTCTATATATTTTTATTGCATTTTGCTCATAATAATATAATTATCTTTCAATATAATAAGTCAAAGAAGAAACATTTAGGCTCAACTTTGGATACTTTTAGTGAATTGCAATGATAGAAAATAAAGCTTGCTGTCAGGCCTGGTGGTATATGCCTGGAGTCCTAGCAGTCAGTACAGTGAGGCAGGAAGACTTCAGTTCACTGCCAGAGAAGGCTATTAAAATGTCTCTCTATTGATCCTTTCAGTAAAGGTGGATTATAGCCATAGATCCTATTTAAATTGTAGAATAAAAGTTTTAGGCCAACTTATTCTAAAAGAGGAAGGAAAACAAGCAGAAAAAGTAGGAGCGGAGGGAGAGGAGGAAAGGAAGGGAAAAAAGTGGGGAGGGGAAGGGAAAAAGGGAGGAGAAGGGAGGCAGGGAGGGAGAGAGAGGAAGGACTAGATTATAGACACGCATTTCTGTGTGGGAAAAAGAGATGCTAAACAAATTAGACAGAGCACACTAACATTTTATGCTACTTCCTCTTGAAATTCTACAATTGTCATCAGGAAAATTTCATGGGCAAAGTGTCTCTTGATGAAACTGTTTCTAAGTGGATTGGTATGTACTTTGTACTGGAGAGTAGTGACCGAGTGTACACACACACACACACACACACACACACACACACAGAGAGAGAGAGAGAGAGAGAGAGAGAGAGGGGGGGGGGTTTGAAACATTCACTAGACTTCAGGATGTTGGGTTGGTTACTCAGAGCTCTGTGGCATCCATTGTGAAAGCTGCAGGTACCAAAGGGATCTGGATCAGGAAAGAGACTGTTTGAGCAACAAGCAGCAGAGGAGGAGTCCTAGAGCTAACCAAACCCTTTGTTGTTGAGATGATGCCAAAAGAGCCCTAGATGCTGACTATGAAACTTCAGGACTTGGTGTTTGCTCTGCTAGGTTTCACTTTGCTTTGGTCTGGGCTTTCTTATGCTCACCGTTAAGGCGTGGGTAGCTGTTGCCTGTCTAGCCAGCCATTTCATGCAGTTACTACTCTTACAAGGAAACATTCTCATGCCTGACTTGGTTGTATATTCTGTTATGGTCTGTGCTTCGGTGTTCTTGGAAGCCAACCACAATGGAGGTCAGTTAGAACTGCTTTGTAGAGTTAGCCACGATAAGCTTGAACCAGAGCCAAGCACTGGGCAGCACTTCCTGCACCTGTGGATGGTAAGCTGCCCCTGAGACGGACCTCAACACAAGAGAGACAAAAAGACACCTGCACCAGTATAAGAAGCCATTTGGAGTAACTTTCCATTTTGAGGAGGGGTTGAGTAAAGTTTCCAAGATCTCCCAGGGAATTGACATCCTACTTGACAGAAAAAGGCATGTACATGGGTAACTGGCATCCTGGTTGGAAGGTTAAGACATGAATGTTAGGCAAGGCAAGTCCACCACCACAGTTCAATACCTCAACCAATGGGAACAGGGTAAGTGTACAACAAAAACATGTTCCTAATGAAATCCCCTCACCCTAAATCCTGAAGTGTGTGGATTTCAGGCTTAAAACTCTGTAGGATTCTGACTGGGGGTCACAGTCAGCTCCTGAGTCCCTGGGTAAATGTTCAAAAATTTATTCCTGTCTGACTGAGATCAGTGTTCACGTAGTCTATGGGATGACTCTTGGACCACTCATCACTCTCTTTTCATTTTAGAAGAGGCACGCTTGTGCAGGATATTTGATAGCTGGGAATTGTGTTGTTCACTGGGAAACCCTATTTCTAGTTGTGGTTTGACTTGACCTTAATACAAACTTCTAATCCCTCCGGCTAGAATATAGACATGCCCTTAATCCCAAATCATGAAGGTAAAGTTAGTTTGTAGAAGGAAGCACCCACGTTTGAAAGTGATGTCTAATTGAGAAAAAGTGATGAATCAGAGAAAGATTTGATAAAATAGGACATGCCCAACTCTCACAAGAAGAGAGAGGAAAGGGAAGCTACTTAAGAGAGCAGGAAAAAGGGAGAAAGAAGGCAGTTTTACCAGGAGAATTTTACAGAAACAGGTCACAGAGAGAACAAACTGGACACAGGTGAAGACAGAAGGAGCCAGAGAATGAGAAGGAGTCAGAAGATTAGAACAGATTATGAAAGTTAATATGAGGCCAAGACCCATATTAGGAAAGAACGCCCACATATAGATGGAAGTTGAGCAATGTTCTACTCCATGATAACCTGGTCAAGGAAGAAATAAAGAAAGAAATTAAAGACTTCTTAGAATTTAATGAAAATGAAGGTACAACATACCCAAACTTATGGGACACAATGAAAGCTGTGCTAAGAGGAAAACTCATAGCTCTGAGTGCCTGCAGAAAGAGGAGAGAGCATATATCAGCAGCTTGACAGCACACCTAAAAGCTCTAGAACAAAAAGAAGCAAATACACCCAGGAGGAGTAGAAGGCAGGAAATAATCAAACTCAGAGCTGAAATCAACCAAGTAGAAACAAAAAGGACTATACAAAGAATCAACAGAAACAAAACCTGGTTCTTTGAGAAAATCAACAAGATAGATAAACCCTTAGCCAGACTAACCAGAGGACACAGAGAATGTGTCAAAATTAACAAAATCTGAAATGAAAAGAGAGACATAACAACAGAATCAAAGGAAATTGAAAAAATCATCAGATCCTACTACAAAAGCCTATATTCAACAAAACTTAAAAATCTGGAGAAAATGGACATTTTCCATTTAGACAGATAACAGGTAGCAAAGTTAAATCAGGAACAGATAAACCATTTAAACAAGCCCATAACTCCTAAAGAAATAAAAGCAGTCTTTAAAAGTCTCCCAACCGAAAAGAGCCCAGGTCCAGATGGGTTCAGTGCAGAATTCTATCAGACCTTCATAGAAGACCTCATACCAATACTATCCAAACTATACCACAAAATTGAAACAGACGGAGCACTACAGAATTCCTTCCATAAAGCCACAATTACTCTTATACCTAAACCAAACAAAGATCCAACAAAGAAAGAGAACTTCAGACCAATTTCCCTTATAAATATCAATGCAAAAATACTCAATAAAATTCTTGCAAACCAAATCCAAGAGCACATCAAAACAACCATCCATTATGGTCAAGTAGGCTTTATCCTAGGGATGCAGGAATGGTTTAATATACGGAAAACCAGCAACGTAATCCACTCTATAAACAAACTGAAAGATAAAAACCACATGATCATTTCATTAGATGCTGAGAAAACATTTGACAAAATTCAAGACCCCTTCATGATAAAAGTCCCTGGAAAGAACAGGAATTCAAGGCCCATACCTAAACATAGTAAAAGCCACATACAGCAAACCAGTAGCTAATATTAAACTAAATGGAGAAAAACTTGAAGCAATCTCACTAAAAATCAGGGACTACACAAGGCTGCCCATTCTCTCCCTACTTATTCAATATAGTTCTCGAAGCCCTAGCCAGAGCAATCAGACAACAAAAGAAGATCAAAGGGATACAGATTTGAAAGGAAAAAGTCAAAATATCACTATTTGCAGATGATATGATAGTATATTTAAGTGATCCCAAAAGTTCCACCAGAGAACTACTAAACCTGATAAACACCTTCAGCAAAGTGACTGTGTATAAAATTAACTCAAATAAATCAGTAGCTTTCCTCTATACAAACAAGAAACAAGCCAAGAAAGAAATTAGGGAAACGACACCCTTCATAAAAGTCCCAAATAATATAAAATACCTCGGTGTGACTTTAACCAAGCAAGTGAAAGATTTGTATGATAAGAACTTCAAGCCTCTGAAGAAAGAAATTGAAGAAGATCTCAGAAAATGGAAAAATCTCCCATGCTCATGGATTGGCAGGATTAATATAGTAAAAATGGCCATTTTACCAAAAGCAATCTACAGATTCAGTGCAATACCCATCAAAATACCAATCCAATTCTTCAGAGAGTTAGACAAAACAATTTCCAAATTCACCTGAAATAACAAAAAAATCCAGGATAGCTAAAACTATCCTCAACAATAAAATGACTTCTGGGGGAATCACTATCCCTGAACTCAAGCACTATTATAGAGCAATAGTGATAAAAACTGTATGGCATTGGTACAGAGACAGGCAGATAGACAAGTGGAATGGAATTGAAGACCCAGAAATGAACCCACACACCTATGGTCACTTGATTTTTGTCACAGGAGCCAAAACCATCCAATGGAAAGAAGATAGCCTTTTCAGCAAATGGTACTGGTTCAACTGGAGGTCAGCATGTAGAAGAATGCAGATCAATCCTTTCTTATCACCTTGTACAAAGCTTAAGTCCAAGTGGATCAAGGACTTCCACATCAAACCAGATACATTCAAACTAATCGAAGAAAAAGTGGGAAAGAATCTTGAACATGTGGGCACTGGAGAAAATTTCCTGAACAAAATACCAATGGCTTATGCTCTAAGATCAAGAATGGACAAATGGGATCTCATAAAACTACAAGCTTCTGTAAGGCAAAGGACACTGTTGTTAGGACAAAACAGCAGCCAACAGATTGGGAAAAGATCTTTACCAATCCTACAACTGATCGGGCTCATATCCAAAATATACAAAGAATTCACGAAGTTAGACTGCAGGGAGACAACCCTATTAAAAATGGGGTTCAGAGCTAAACAAAGAATTCACAGCTGAGGAATAGCGAATGGCTGAGAAGTACCTAAAGAAATGTTCAACATCTTTAGTCATAAGGTAAATACAAATCAAAACAACCCTGAGATTCCACCTCACACCAGTCAGAATGGCTAAGATCAAAAACTCTGGCGACAACAGATGCTGGTGAGGATGTGGAGAAAGAGGAACACTCCTCCATTGTTGGTGGGATTGCAGACTAGTACAACCATTCTGGAAATCATTCTGGAGGTTCCTCAGAAAATTGGACGTTGCACTACCTGAGGACCCAGCTATACCTCTCCTGGGCATACACCTAAAAGATGCTCCAACATACAACAAAGACACATGCTCCACTATGTTCGTAGCAGCCTTATTTATAATAGCCAGAAGCTGGAAAGAACCCAGATGCCCTTCAACAGAGGAATGGATACAGAAAATGTGGTACATCTATACAACGGAATACTACTCAGCTATTAAAAACAATGACTTCATGAAATTTATAGGCAAATGGATGGAACTGGAAAATATCATCCTAAATGAGGTAACCCAATCACAGAAAAACACACATGGTATGCACTCATTGATAAGTGGATATTAGCCCAAATGCTCGATGCACAGAACACATGAAACTCAAGAAGAGTGACCAAAATGCAAATGCTTCACTCCTTCTTTAAAAGGGGAATAAGAATATCCTTGGGAGGGAATAGGGAGGCAAAGTTTAGAATAGAGGCTGAAGGAACTCCCATTCAGAGCCTGCCCCACATGTGGCCCATACATATACAGCCATCAAACTAGATAAGATGGATGGAGCAAATAAGTGCAGGCTGACAGGAACAGGATGCAAATCTCTCCTGAGAGACATAGCCAGAATACAGCAAATACATAGGTGAATGCCAGCAGCAAACCACTGAGAACAGGATCCCCGTTGTAGGAATCAGAGAAAGGACTGAAAGAGCTTGAAGGGGCTTGAGCCCCCATATGAACAACAATGCCAAGCAACCAGAGCTTCCAGGGACTAAGCCACTACCTAAAGACTATACATGGACTGACCCTGGACTCTGACCTCATAGGTAGCAATGAATAGCCTAGTAAGAGCACCAGTGGAAGGGGAAGCCATTGGTCCTGCCAAGACTGAAGCCCCAGTGAACGTGATCATTGTGGGGAGGGCAGTAATGGGGGAAGGATGGGGAGAGGAGCACCCATATAGAAGGGGAGGGGCGGCTAGGGGGATATTTGCCTGGTAACCAGGAAAGTTAATAACAGTTGAAATGTAAATAAGAAATAACCAATTTAATAAAGATGGTGAAAAAACAATGACTACATGAAATTCTTAGTCAAATGGCTGGAAATAGAAAATACATCCTGACTGAGGTAACCAAGTCACAAAGGAACACACATTGTATGCACTCACCTATAAATGGTTATTTGCCCTAAAGCATGGAGTACCCAAGAAATAATTCACAGACCATATGAAGCTCAAGAAGATGGAAGAACCAAAAAAAAAATAATAACACAAAAAAACAAAAAAACAAGGCCAAGCAAAGCAATTCAGGAGCAGAGAAAAGCCAGATTGAATCAATCGTAGAGGAGAGGAGCTTGAGCCAAAACAGCTGAGTTGTTCAGCCATCAAGGCCTCATAAAGAACAAGGAAGGGGTGAGCTTATTCAGCAACAAATCTCAGAGGCTGAAAACATTCCGGGCCTAGATTAGATTGGTGGATCTAGAAGCTTCTTGGACTAGGCCTACATTAGCAGACAGAGGCAGAAAGCCTCAACATGACAATTACCACAGGAGAATACGTGCCATTGTATGTTGGTAGTATGTAACTTGGGTTTTCTTTCACATCTCACAAATAAAGGATTGCCCTGGGTCTCAGAAGAAACGTGGTACTCTACAGTTCTGAATGTATTGGAACAATTAAAGACTATAATTATTTACTCTTAGTGTTAGAATGAATAGATGTTGAGATGACGAGTCCGTGGGAACCAGAATGGAAAGTCATGGCCTGAATTTTAAATGTCTGCAATAGGTCTGTATGTTTAAACAATGGGTCAGTAGCTGGGGGTGCTTTGGAGGAAGTGTGTGCAAACATTAGGAAGTGGGTGGAGTCTCACTGGAGTAAGTAAAGAGGAAACCGAGTTGTAGCACACTTTCTCTGTGCTCTCTGCCTCCTGGCTCTAATAATGTAATTAGGGGTAGCATGCTACTCCTGTCATGCCTTTCCACCATGATGGACTGTGTCCTATGATGCTGGAAGCCACATAAACTCCTCTTTTCTAAAGAAAGTTGCAATCAAATCGTCATAAAAAAAGAAAACCTGCAGCATTGATTATGTGACTTGGTTGCCCACTTCTGGGTAATATCTGAAGGAAATAGCATTAATATATTAAAGAGATTTGTGCTATGTTGTTAGAGTATTATTTACAACATGACATCTATTCCACTTAGATTCTCATCAATGGATAAATAGCTTAAGAAAAGGTACCATATATGTACAACAGAATATTATTCAGAAAATGACAGCATGCAATTATCAGCAAAAATGTTTAGAGTAGGAGAATATTTACGTTCATTAAATAACTCATTTACAGTATGAGACAAGTACCACACATTCTTTCTCATCTATGACTCTAACATGCATGCGAATGTGAAACAGAGGTTACTAAAATCTGAGAAAGACAGGGAAGAGGGAGCACAGTGAGATGCTGGATAAGAGTTACTAAAGCAGTTAGACAGAAACAATACAGTCAGGTGATCTGAGCACGGAGGGGAGACTCTGTCATTAAAGAGTAGAGTAGAGACTTATTCAAAGATAAGGCAGTGGCAGAGGAGGAAATGTTTATTACTGTGAACTGACCCATATACAACATACAGTGTGTGCGTGTGTGTCTGTGTGTGTGTGTGTGTGTGTCTGTGTGTGTGTGTGTGCATATGTGCATGTGTGCATGTTTAAATACCACACCGAATCTTATAAATATGTATAGTTACTTGATCAAATAATCATGTGAGTCAAAAGTTTGAAAAAAGATGTTTGAGTTAGAAATTTTAACTGCCCTAATTTTCTTGTTACACACTATACAGACAGCAGTGATCACATTGTTCCCTCTAATTTGATAATTACGATGCTAATATAATAGTAATTAAAATTTTTAGAAGGAATGAACAATAAACAGCTTTGATCACTAAATCCTAGATATGCATTGAATTATCACTCTTGAACATATAAAATGTAAATTATCATGTGCCTTTAATATAAGAAACAGAACTTAAAACTTCACATGGAAAATGTCTAAATTAAGGCAAAGCGATGAATGATGTTGAGGAAAATGTTTGGGTCCCCTACAGTTTAATACAGAAAAGATTTTAACACATACAAATAGAGTAGTTTTGCAGAACTTCTCAGAAGCTTATGATTAGTGAAAAGCACATAGGAACAGCTTTCCCAATTAAAATATGAAGGGCTTTTTAAGATGTGAAATTAAATTTATTTTAAAAGTACAGCTTGGATAATATGGCTTGTTTTATAGAAAAATAAAACCATACTGAAAAATAATGAGTACAAATAAATAAGCTTACTATGAGGAAACTGATTAAAGTACGTTCATTTAATTATCATGTGTAATTTTTAGGATATATGTAAGGACCAGCAAAGTGGTTCAGTGGGTAAAGGCACTGACTGCCAAACCTGAATTCAGTCCTTGGCACCCACGTGCTGTAAGGAGAGAACTGACTTCTCCAAGTTGTTCTCTGACATCCATATGTGTTCTCTCTCTCTCTCTCTCTCTCTCTCTCTCTCTCTCTCTCTCACACACACACACACACACACACACACACACACACACACACACACACTAAAATAACTAAATGTAATGAAACAATGATAATATGCATATGACCATTATAGAGATGTTCTTATTTTCTTAGAATTTTGGTTTTGAAATCAGTTTCTCAACAGAAATAATTACAGACTGACAAATGTTAACCTACCCACAAATATTTAAGTTTAGTTGTTTGAATGTTTTCACAAGTACCCCAGTTTGATAATACCCCCCTCGATACTGGCTTATTATCCTAGATAGGAAGCAATCCTCCGGCCTGTCTCGGAATGGTACAGCCTAGTTCTACGAAAACTAGTTCTATGCACCCGAAAGTTACAGGCTGTTTATACCCCAGGAGTGAGCTCCTCTCAGAGAGACATTGCTGAGGTGAAGAGGCAAATATTCCAGTTGAGAGTCTAGAGCTGGCATCACCCCATGCCCTCCTAAGATCAGTAGGACAGGATAGATGGGACAGATGGGACACTGCACCAGTCAGGCCTGGAGAGCGGCACAGCTGCTTATTCATTCAGTGACAGTCATTCCAAACAGACGTAAGGGAAGGTAGGCCTGGCTTCTGTCTAAGGAGGAGGGTAAAATGTTCTATAGTGAACTGTAGCAAGCTATAGTGAGCTGTAATGACAGAAAGAAATATTGTGAATGAGAGATCCTTCCACCTATAGTGCATGGCACAGGAAGGGGTCTTACTCTTGACCAGACTGAACTGGGCTGAGGCCTATGGGAAGGGCATTGACTGTGGGGAACTGAGAGAATCATGCTTAATAAGCAAGATGAGAGCAGGTCTGTGTATGAGTGAGCTGCCTTCTACATTCACCAAAACTCCCCCAAAGCAGCACCAAGCAGGCAGGGTGCTGTGTGAGAAGTTACTCCCAGGGTGTTAATGGAAAGACACAGAGGGATGTGTGTGTCTCTGACCTACACTGCTGAAAGGCCCAGGAGAAAGCCCCATGCACAAGGATCAATAAACACAGTACTATGAACATCCCACAGGCTAGGGCCGGTCAGCCCAGAAGGTGGTGCCATTTGCTGTTAGGTATATTGTATTAGTCAGGGTTCTCTAGATAAAACAGAACTTGCAGAAAAACAGAACTCTAGAAAGACAGACCGTTAGAATCGTTTGCCGGCTGAAGTCCACGATGGTTAACAATGGGAGGTCCAAGCATCCAGTACTTGTTCAGTGTACAGACTGGGTGTTTCAGCTGGTCATTACTATACACTGGAATCCTGAAGAAGGAGGCTCTAGTGTCAGTGAAGGAGTGGACTAGTCAGAGAGAGCAGGCAGGCAAAGGGTGCAAGCTCCCTTCTTCAGCCTCTGTCATATGGGTTGCCAGCAGAAGGTGAGGTCTAGATTAATGGTGGATCTTCCCACCCCAAAAGATCTGGGTCAAAGATGGATCTTCTCACCTCAAAAGGTCCAGATTAAAAATGGACTTCCCATTTCAAATAATTTAATTAAGAAACTATCCCTCTTGGCCTTCAGTTAATTCCACATATAGTCGTATTGACAACATGGAATAGAAATTACAGGGGGTTTATTTCCTTCTGGAAAAAAAATTCCTCTTTCCTTTGGTACTGCTTCACACATTCAAAGGGTCATCTGGCCTGCCTAGACCTTTAAATATACCCCGTGGCCAAACATTCTTGTAAATGGCTACTGGTGGCTCCCACGGAAAGACCAGTAAAGAAAAGCTGATGTTCAAAGCACATGCATACATTGTTCTTGTCTCCTTTGTCTGAGTGTAATTCAAGAAGCACACTTACCTTTTTACACACAGTTGAAGGACAAACAGACAAAGGACCACACATCCTTATGAAGAGTTTGCCATCTATACATGCTGCCTATAGAAATGCCACAGTCTGTTTGGTATAACAAGTGTCTTGGTTCTGTAGGCAGGAAAGTCCAAAATGAAAGCATTAATGACTTCATGGCTGTTCTGAAATCATTTCTAGATGTGTAGGTAGCTATCTTCTCTTTTATTTTTATTTTTAGATATATTTATTTTATTTTATGTATATTATTGTTTTGCCTGCACATATGTCTGTGAATCACATCCATGTGTGGTGCTCTTGGAAGTAAGAAGAGGGAGTCATATCCCCTGGAACTAGAGTTACATTTTCTTTCTTTCTTTTTTTTATTGCATGTATGTATGTGAGTACACTGTTGCTGTCTTCAGACACACCATAAGATGGCATTGAATCTCATTACAGATGGTTATGAGCCACCATATTGTCCCTGGAAATTGAACTCAGGACCTCTGAAAGAGCAGTCAATGCTCTTAGCTACTGAACCATCTCTCCAGCCCTGCAGTTACATTTTTCATGGCTGAAAGACATCCTGTACCATACTGGGAACTGAACGAGAGTCCTCTGCAGAAGCAATGAGTGTTCCTAACATCTGAGCCTTTTCTGTAGCACCAGATGGCTATCTTCTTGATGTGTCCTCACACCATGTAGAAGGCAAGGGGCTTGAGAGTCTTTTACTAGGGCACTAATTCCATTTACAAGTGCCCCTCCCTCATGTCCTGAATGCCAACAGAAGGCTCTGATTACCTCTTAGCATCTCCACACTGAGTTTTAGGGAGATGTAAACATTCTGTATGTACACATCAATTTCAGGACACTACAACAAACAGCATGATCTAATTTATATCTTAGGAGAATCACTTCCATAGCAACAAGGATAATTGAAGAGGACATTAAAATACATGCTTGATCAGAGGACAAAGTTAGGATTGTAGTGACCCGGCATCACTTGTCTCTGTCAGGGCAGTGAAATATCAATGACAAAAACGATATGAGACGTCAAATAGAAACTAGTGAAAAGTGAGGTGTGGAATATCATGGAAAGAGTGGAGCAAAGGATGATGGGAAAAATTCTAATTGGCCTACAGGGTGGGTAGGCCAATTCTAAGTGGCCTTATAGAAGTGGGTAATAGTAACAGTACAAATTGGATTAATTAGAAGGAAAACGCATGATCTGGGGAGAAATAGACAGAATGAATTTTATCCATCTTCCATCTTCAGATTGGACGTACCCTCCAGACCGTTAGTTGTAAGGAGATAATACTTTAAAGATAATACTTTAAGCAGCAATCAAGATTGCATGACTAAAGGCACACACACACACACACACACACACACACACAGAGAGAGAGAGAGAGAGAGAGAGAGAGAGAGAGAGAGAGAGAGAGACAGAGAGAGAGAGACTATGGAAATGTCAATAAAATCAGTTCCATGTGTCAGCGCCTGTCTGTCCTTTCTCTCAATAAAAGCAATTATATTTTAATGGAGTTATTTGGAAGACGGCCAAGAAGTATGCAACTGGAACCAAAAATACTCTGTACCCATTTGGCCAAGCAGAGCCCTGCCGAGGGCCACCCATTGGCCTAGAAGAGAGCTCGGCTCACGTATGTTCCACATTCGCCATTTTCTGGAGGTCTGGGGAGTGGACCCATCGGGCCTGCTGGAATCATCACATGGGGATGGAGACATGTAGATGTGGTCTACATTGTTTCTGGTCGGGTCTTTCTTTGCCCCAAGGTTCTTCTCCAGGCCCTGCTGAGGAACATGGTAATAGGGTCTGTCCTTCACTGAGCTATCATTTAAAGCATGAATCTGAGTAATATCAGGGTTATCTTGGGCTCTTGGTATATTAATTAAGGCTCTTTTGGTTGCAAAGCAACCACATAGCCCTGTCCCCTGGGAGGGGGCCAGTTATATGGAATACTAAAATTAAACAACAGAATTGGGTAGAAGTAAGGGTTTCTTTAGGGGATAACAGAAGCTTACAGATAGTTTTCCCTATGAAGTTCTTCAGCCATGTGAGTTGCCTCCTGTTTTCTAGGCTCCAAGAAAGCATTAGCTACTGTGAGCAGCTCTGACTAAGTTGCACTTCTGAGCTAATATATCAACATGGCTTCTAAAGCTGCAAGCTATGGCTAGAGTCTGCTCTGCAGCAAAGGAGAGAGCCTGGGAAGATATCCTGAGGCACTCGGTTGTACTCACACACTCAAGTGTGTGAACAGCTCTTCACTTAGGGCCATGCCATTGGTAACAAAGCTTGATTGTCTCTCAGCATCCAGGCTGGCTTCAAATAGGTTGTGACACTACCAATCCAGGCCACATCTTTGTTCTCAAGACTTTTCTGGGATTCGGGCTAAAGAATCAGACTTTATGTGGCTCAGGTCGTTGGCACAGGCCATTAGCATAGGCCATTCTGTTTTAGATAAGGGAACAGTTTATAGCAACAGGTGGCTACATAGACTCTTCCTCTAGGAAGTGGGTATGAATTGTCCTTTGTGAGATGGGAGTAAATAGATTACAGTGACAGTATTCCACTGATTATGTCCAACCTGGGCCCAGAGGCCACATGGGTAGTTCAGAGTTTGGTCCAAGGCAAAATCATAAAGCTACTTAAAATATTAGACCATTTTTCAACTCTTTAAACTTGATTGGTTATTCTCAGGCATGAATCTTGCAAAGGACAATGTTATATCAGAATGTCAAAAGGTCAAGCTGCACCTGCCGGGGAGCAATGACTGAGGTCTTTGGGTTGAGGTTTTCAAGTCAGGCATGCTCCTAAGGCCAGTCAGAAGTGGTACAGGAGATAGAACCTTATCAGTGAAGTAAACACAGCCATAGCGGTTGGACTTGTGCCGAGCTCACATTCCTAACATTCCTCATAGTGTGCCTGGCTGCTCTCTGAATCACTAACAGGACACCCTACCTGGCTAGCCCTGTTGTTCCCACCCTGTACTCTTAGGTGAGTCTATTCCTCTTACAAGAACCTAGGTTGTAGCCAATGAATCTCCACTAGGTCACACTATTGGACTTAGTGTTTCATGAATCTTCTATATGATAACTGAGTTTTGTCTAGCTATCACTTATTAAAGAGAGATTGTTAAAATATCTCTCTTGCCTACTTTTATGCATTTATTTAACTGGGCCATAAGTTGCATTGACATTCGGTCAAATACTGTTCTAAGTATGTCTAGGAGGGTTGTTTCTGAATAATGATAATATGTTATTTGATAGATTGAATGAAGCTGACCCCCTTCGTTGTTCAGGTGGGCCTCCTCTGATTGACTGTGCATATCTGAACAGAAGCAGAAAGAGGCTGAAGAAGAGGAAACTGTGGGAAACGTAAATACAGTACTCAGGCATAACCTCTCAATAAAAATTCAAGTTAAAAACACTATAAGGAATAAATAAATATCTGGTAGAATTCAACAATGGAAAAAGAAAGAAGAAAATGCCTGGGTGGTTACTGTTCTAAAACGTTGTTCCTGCTTTGGACCAGAGCTCACATTAGTCCCCTGCTTATTGGCTACAGACCATGGGGCTCCTGGGCCTCCTTAATCACTTCAGCCAGTGCTTTACAACATGAGTAAATAACCAAGTGCATGAATGTATGTACAGATATGAGTACATGTGGCCATTACACACACACACACACACACACGCGCGCGCACACACACACACACATGCATGCATACACACAAACACATATACACACACATACACACACACACACACGCATGCATGCATGTGCTTGTCTACATGCATGTGCTTCTCTACTTAGGATGGAGTATGTAATCTACAGAGTGTTTAGCTCCAAGCACAGGGCCTTGCAGCGCACTGGGTGACGCCCTCATGACTGTGCTCACAGAGCTGCTACAGCTTGCAGTATTGCAAGACTGGCAGTCCAGGGACTCTCAAACTTTACCCACTCGTGAACACTTTCAGTAAAGAAAAGTTTACATATTCCAGGTATAAAGTTATATAAAATATTTACACAAATCAAAGACTGATAAGAATCATAAGAAAGCTTATCTTAAGATAATTCTTTTTTTTTTTTGCAGTTTTTGTGGTTTTATTTGAACATATAACAGGCACACAAGCCATCTATTCATTCTCTTCGCTGCGTAGCCTGGCGTTGGGATTAGTGACTCTGATGATGGCTTTTCGGTTCTTAGAGGACACATTGTGAGCAATCTCAGCACAGTAAGATTTGTTGCACATCAGCAGCACTTCCAGCTCCTTGACATCGTGGACCAGAAACTTCCGGAAGCCGCTAGGCAGCATGTGCTTGGTTTTCTTGTTACTCCCGTAACCAATGTTGGGCATCAGGATCTGGCCCTTGAATCTTCTCCGCACCCTGTTGTCGATGCCTCTGGGTTTCCGCCAGTTTCGCTTAATTTTCACATATCGGTCCGACTGGTGCCTGATGAACTTCTTGGTCCTCTTTTTGACGATCTTGGGCTTCACCAGAGGCCGAAGGGCAGCCATGATGCCGTAAAACAGATGGCAGCCACCTCACAGGCAGCGCCGAGGAAGAAGGAGAGAGATAATTCTTTTATATAGAGATCACTTTACCATTTATTAAAGATGGAAGCAAATTTACACACCAGCAAGATAAATGTGCTTTTTACTTTTATACAGGAGTATTCAGTATTAGATGCTGTAGGACTTAGGTTATCTCCAGCTATTTTCAGAGTTTAACATTTTTAACGAGCAGTGCAGAAAACACCATGCTATATGAATTCACTCATAAAATGACAGAAGTATGTTTGGGGCCATTTCAGAAATGGCAGAAAATTCTGTTCATTTTATAAAAACAAATTTATCTAATTTAACCATCTGATAATTATTTATGAAACTGAAGTCAGCAATTCAAACAGCAGTTTCAAAAACCGAGCATTTCAACGCAGCACGGTCCAAAGAAAAAGATTCCAATTAGATACAGGAATGACGGTGGGAAAATTACTTGTCAAAGTCTTTGTTTTTTGCCATTCCTGTTTCTAGAAACGTTGCAACTCACAATATGCAGTCGTCTTGAATCTGAGTCGCGGGAAGGCAACAGTTTGTGGGTTTTCTAGAGTGTTGGAATGCGCGACACAGAGTGAACGAGCTGTGTGCTCAGAACTGAGGCTGCAATGAAGTCATCCAATGCAGTATGGGAGAACACCAACAGGAACATGGAGAAACCATACTTACAGGACAGCCACCGTTCCACTGTGTCCTCACACAGTGGTGTCTTTCTTCATATGGTTGTTGGAGATCTATTCTAAAGCTTTGATTTAATTCGGAATCTGCATGTCCAAAGGCTGAAAGGCCTGGTCCACAATTGGTTTTCGATCCATCAATAAGAATGCCAGAGGCCAATGCATGGGCAAAGGGAGATGGGGCGGGATCCTTAGATTTGCACTGGTGAGGACACCAGAGAGAGGAGAGACAAGAGGACCACCAGGTTTTGGAGGGAGATGGCTCAGATTTAGATCTGCAGAAAGAAAATCATATAAAATGTAGGTGAGAAGGAATGGGGCCCCTGGAAGGGCTGCCCAGAAGTGTCTTGGGGAGCTAAGACTAGGCCCAGAAGGAACAGGGCAGCAAAGAAAGATCATAGATTTAGGGGGTGTTTGTGGGTTTAGGAGTAACAGAGGGAAATCTATGATAGCCAGACGGAGGATTAGAAATACCCAGCCTTTGAGTTAACCAAGGCATTTCAAAAATAAGCTAGTGTGTGTGTGTCTGTGTGTGTGTGTGTTTCATTTGCAGATCCAGATTTCCTGGTGGGGTGGCTAGAAGCACAGGCCCGTGCCCTGTGTGTCTTGAGCACAAAGCAGAGTAGCCCAAATTACCATAATGTCACTAATCCCGTCACATAGACCCCTCTGTCACGGCCATCTCTAACTCTAATTACATCCTATCTTG